>NC_061092.1:34176597-34184097 GCF_015104395.2 Macrobrachium nipponense | reverse complement strand
TACAGGAATCATGGCGTCCATCCATCTCTTATCCGAGCGCCCTTGAAACCCGCGTATTATTTATTTGTCTCGAGCGAAGACCATGCTATTTGTTGTATATGGGACCATTCATCTGTTACTGGTCGGTTTGAGACGCAGTATTGGTAGTGGCTTAGGGACTTATGAAATAAATTTCGGTAGTAATTTCACATCTAACCGATAGTGCTGTAACAGGAATAAATATGGCTTTAAAAAAGAAAGTGCAATTTGATTGATAGCTGTCAAGGCTCTGTCTCTTCACTCACTGTGTGTAGCTAGGTGTGGTCGTCCAATATCAAGGTTTCATTTGAATTGTAAATAACTTTAATCTTTTTTGTATTGAAATTTATATACCACGACCGAAATCAAAGAAATGGAATTTGTAAGTGAACCTGTTTAAGACTCTAATATAAAAGTGACTTCATGGGATCGATGGTAAAATTAAAAAACGAAATCTTTTATGCACTCCACAACTAATGATGAAGGTATTCAGTAAAGGAAATATATATATATATATATATATATATATATATATATATATATATATATATATATATATATCAATACTGGATATTGTATGCAAGCCATCCCTGATTTTTAGAATCGGAGTGAAAATTTTGCATTAAAAAAACACATTCTGATGAAAAAATATTGCTTTCTTTTCTAAGAATAACATTTTATTTGTAACATCTTTTAATAGGCTGTTAGTCTTTTAATCGTTGTTCCTTCGACGTGATATTAGGCCTGATATTCTTTTATCACTTTCTTTCAGGATGAGAATAATTTGGCCCTGGAATTCTTGTATTCATCTGATTAATTTTCGACCTTCTCATTCCCTCAGGAACTCGCTGCCTTTTATTAGATCTTGTAAATTATAAGATATTGTTATATCTTAGTTATGTCAGCCTGATTCTTTTTAAAATTTTCAATAAAGTTAGACCTCTGATTTTTTAAAGGTAATTTTGAGTAAAATAATTTCTAGTCATTCCTGTTCTTTCTTAGTTGTTTTCTTGCTTGTCCAAATGTTTCATTCGGAGATTGACCTGAATTATATTTCGCAGATATTTCCTCTTGCGTGAGATAATCGACAATTATTGCCGGTTGGTTTTCATGATTCAATTAATTGAGTTTTCAACCTACTGTTGCCATGCATTCTTCTGTTATAATATTGCTATTGCATCTCAAAATCTCTCTCTCTCTCTCTCTCTCTCTCTCTCTCTCTCTCTCTCTCTCTCTCTCTCTCTCTCTCTCTCTCTCCACACACTAAACACCGGGGGAAAGGATAAAGGTTAAGGGTTGCTTTTGTTAGTTAAAGTAAGACCTGAGAGACGTCAGGTGACCGACCTCTATCATGTCACAACTAATACCACGGTTTCAGGTCAGCTTAACCCGTAGGGATTTAATGACGTTAGTGTACCTCATTCGGTGCACTATAGGCATTAATTAGGGTTCTTAACAGCTTCCCTTCGTCCTCTAGCTACAACCCCATTCGTTCTCTTTACTGTGTCTCCGTTCATATTTTCTCTTCTTATCTTGCTTTCCACCCTCTCCTAACAGTTGTTTCATAGTACAACTGCCAGGTTTTCCTCCTGTTACACCTTTAAAACCTTTTTACTCTAAATATATCTTTTAGCACTAAATGACCTTATTGATCCCAGCGCCTTGCCTTTGGTCTGACTCTTATATTCTAATTCAGGTTAGCTTGAACTAGTAATACAAGCAAAAATTTTTATTTTTTTTATTGTGCTCTGAACAATTCCACAATTTTTGTCCGCCCGAAACCGCCATTTCCATTTTCGGAGAAGTTGGCAACTACTTTCCTGCGCGTTTCCAACAAAAATACATTTCAATCGTTCCGCGACTTTTAGGTGCGTCCGCACTGCAGTAAAACATGTCATTATGACGCGTCTCTAACTTATCGCGCACACGTCACAAACAGGTTGAATACAAGTCAACTTCTTGTTGGTAGTCATTACCAGTGCTTGGTATGATTGCCCAACAGCATCCAGCTTTTGCCAGAGTTTCGTTCTCCGCTTACGGTTGTTGACTTGTATTCCTCATGTTTCTTATATGTATGGGACAAGGTGCCGACATGTATTTATGACATGTTTTACTGTTGTGTAAACGCACTGTTATTATTAAAGAACCATACAAAATGTATTATAGCTTACCTGTGGACATAAAACTTTTCGTTTATATTAGGAATGATAATTTCTAATCTATGGTTTAATTACAATTTTAATGAAAAATGGAATCAGTTCATGAGGATAAAAGTTAAAAAAAAGTCCAATATGTTTATGTAGCTGTTTCCAATACAACTTTACTGAAGTTTTAGAAAGTGACTTGCCATTCCAATATAGTGTATTATTTTACCAAGTATAACGATGTTACTTATCTCGTTTATGTTTTTCTTTGTGTGTGCGTGCGTGTACGCTGTGTGGTTTCCTGTGTAAGAGAGAGAGAGAGAGAGAGAGAGAGAGAGAGAGAGAGAGAGAGAGAGAGAGAGAGAGAGAGCTGGTTGCAGGTATATCTAAGATTTTTGCCGAGTATTATCTTAAGTTGTATTTTTCCAGTTGTGAGTGGATGTGTGTGTGTGTGTGCGCGTGTGTTTGTGAAAGAGACAGATATAGGATTATTGACGATAACGTCTTCGCATCTTCTGTTCCTCAAAGGCCTCCTATATAAGGAGGACTGCGTTGTCACTCGTGATATGAAAGTATCGACCATGTAAGGTAACCTGTCGTTCCACTCAGTAATGTTTCTATACTCTTTTTCTTTTCGATACCATTTTAGATAAAGAAGAAGTCCATTAAGAGAAGGTCTTATCTCTGTGTGTGCAAATAATGCGCCCTGGATTTTAAAAAAAATATATAAAAAAAAAATAGTTGTCTGGAATTTCCTACTAAATTTTTCTTTTCTTTCAGTGATTCGTGGTCGTTATGGATGACGTCACTATACTTAAATTTTTTTTGTTTAAATGAACGCCTATTTTTATACACTGCTTGCTTTTATACAGATGTAAAGAATATGCATAAATTTTGTAGAAATTAGATTACAGGTAGACGTGCTACTGTTTAGTGTCGATTTGAAAATAAAGAAGGAAATTCACTATTTTGGCAGTTAATAATATATAGGACGGAGTTTTGCAAAATGTTCAGTAACATCGATTCAAAGTCAAGAAAAATGTAATCGAAAAAACCCGAAATATTCCATTCGCAGTAAACTAACGGTGTTAGTACGTTAACAATAAATAAAAGAAGCATTTAGTCAGAGTGTTACATTGCAGAAGCTTCTTGTAAGTAATTATAGTCGACGTTCGTACTGCGTGCACACAGAACTTCAGACTTTCGAGGTCTGTTTCTTCCGTAACAAGAAGCGTTTATTGCAGACGGTTGAAGATCACCACACGATATTGATTTCAAGGGCCAAATCCGCCGGTTTCCACGCCCCTTTTCCTGTGATGGATGACTCTTCAGAAGCTTCAATTGGTACTTTAGCCCCTATAGATTCTTCGAATACCACCTCTATGTCGTTTGAGCAAGGGCACTTCCCTTTTTTTTTCTTTTTCTTTTGCAACTTCTGCAGGAGAGCGAGTCACGACTCTCGTCCACCAGCCATCTTCGCCGACACCTTCCGTAACCTTAAGTGGCTGCGAAGCCCTTCCTTAAATCCCCTGACGACCCCTGCCCCTCTAGCCCCAAATCCTTATAAATGCCTGTGTAATCCCCCTTGCCTATAATTCGACCTCATCAGGAGCATGATTCACGCCGAACCATTATTCGCCAATCAGGATCCCATCGGGTAAGATAGACCCGCATCATCTCCAGATAAAGATGAACGATCGACAGGTTTATCGAGGTAAACACTCGGGAGGCCTCCGCCCGCTAAGGAAAGGTAATGTGCTCTGTCTGAGATGATGATGATGATGATGATGGTGATGGAGAGATGGGATGTTGCCGTGCTCTCTTCTCTCTCTCTCTCTCTCTCTCTCTCTCTCTCTCTCTCTCTCTCTTTTTTTTTTTTTTGACTCCTTAACGATGCAGTAACGTTTATCACGAGGGCGATTTTTAAACGCGACGCGGATAGAGAGTTTCCTAACTGCAGGGTAATTAAAACGTCCTGCTGCAGTAGTTTCAGAAGTCTTGGTGTATTTTCTTCTTTTTTCGTTTCTCCATAATAATATTCTAGGATAGATGAAGGTGACGTTGAGTCCTCGCTTTAAATTCAATTATTTCATGCACTTAAAACAAAGAATCCCGTTGTTTGAACATTGCACAAAGCGTTACAGTTCTGTTGCTTTTCATATGTCTTTGTAACAATATTGATTTCACCTGCAGTCACGTGTTAGTTTACAAAAATTACTTTATAACTTTTAGTTGAAATATTTAATGTTTTTTCAATCCATCTGCATGTCGAAGTCAATACATTGAACACTTTAGGTGCAAAACATTTTGTTTGATAATGTTGTTATAAGGGTCAGATATTTGTATATCTTAATATATAATTGAAATCTGTAGAATCAAATATTGAAAGTCTAAATGCGTCTTTAATAAGAAACGTGGATTATACAGGGAAATCTATCAGACTAAATCTTGAGTGTTAGATTCAGTGTGGTAATTACTTAATCATTCCATGTATCGACTGTATATGTTTGTATGCATGTGTATTTGTGTGTCTATGTCTGTATGCACACGCAAATATATAATACATATATGTGTGTGCGTTTAATGTGTGCATATAAGTATAATTGTAAAATGGTGTGAGGAAATTACAATTATTAGCACCAAACAGAAATCGAATAATTTATTGCCATAAATTATTCGAATTCTGAGAGAGAGAGAGAGAGAGAGGACTGGAAATTTGAAAATCTAGCTAAATTGCTTACCAAAATTCAAGAACGGAAGCTGATGCATTGGTGAATGAAATAAAAATTGCACAAGGAAGCTAAAGCTGATATATTACGAAAATGTTATTGATATCTGTGGTAGATCAGTCGGACTTAAAAGTCAAATGAGAGAAATGCAAGAAAGTAAAGTAAAATATTTTTTGAATATCCGTTTTGGAAAGCATTTTACAACAACCTTTAATGACATCTGTGTATACTCTTACGCGTAGGTATACGTGCATGTGTTAATAGTTGGGTCGGTGCGTGTGTGTAGGTGTATGAAAAGCATTGAATAAACTTTGCCCAGGCAGTTTCCCGTCTTTCTAATTAAAATGACAAAGTAGAAGGCAAACGAGACACAGGAAGGGGGACATCTTAGCATTAAATGAACTTTCTTTGCCACCTATCTCATCACCCCCCTCCCCCCCCCCCGCCCCCCCCCCCCCCCCACAACCCCCAACCCCACCCCCACACACACACCGCAAAAAATGAAAAGAAATAGAAAGTTCCGACCTATTCTTGTAATTGACATACGGGAACCCCCTCCCTCGGCGCTGGCCACTCCCCTTTCTACATAATCTAAACCCATTTGTCACGAGATCCCCAAGGAAAGAGCTTGGGTCCCTCATCTTTTGTTTCGTGTCATTCGGTTCCCCTCTGCCCTATTATCCTCGATGGTCACTCCGCATCATCAATTATGCTTGATTGCCTCCAAGCACATATGGAAAGGGAGAGGCAAGAAACAATGATGTCGCATTGTCACAACTTCTGTCTTTTATTACGCTGTCGCCTGGCCTATTCGTCACTGCTCTGGGGTTTTGTTCTTTCGAATATTATAAGGGTCGCTTCGAGGATGAGGGAGAACCTTCGCCGGTGGATTATGTCAAGATTTTATAATTTTTAAATTAATTAATTATTTTTTTTTGAAGCACAACACAATTTTCGTTAAGGTCACAATAAAAATTCGGTATTTCCTTCGCATCTTGTCAAAACGCTTTGTCATTTCTTTTTAAGAGTAGCGTTAGTTCTCAATATTAAACAAAAAAGATCAAATACATTCTTCCTATTTTGGTAATGTTTGAATTTTAGATGGATATTCTATCTGGTCAAGTACACTAGGGTCAACGTAAAACCCAGCTTCTCTTTCCTTTGACTATATCGTATGGCATTATTACTGTTATCCCCTTTTCCTAATTTTGATGAGAATCATTACTTATGTACTTTGGGGTAAGATTGTTCACCTTGATCTGCTTTGAAGATCGTTGGGAAGTTTAAAGTACAAAATATTGGTTTTATATTTTTCCAGATCTCAGAAACCTCAGAATTCTACAATCCGTGCCAAAGGATTTTTTCAACACACCTTGTCAAAGGTATTTTTTTTTATTCAGTATTTAATTTTTAATGATTTCGATGATACATGATAGGGAGATGATGAATACTTTCTCTCTAAATTTCACCTTCACCTGTTTTTAAAGCCACAGAGCAGTTTAGAGTTCAGAATTATATTCGTTACTCTGATGAAGCTTGCTGGTTAGGTACTTTGGGAATTGTTGATTATTTTAAAAAAATAGAAAGATTTTATTTATTTTAAAGTATTTCCAAAATCACAGACTACTTTTAATGTCAGTATTTGACTTTCTAAGATTTTTTTTATTTCCTTGGTAATTACAGTTGGCTAGGGTGCATTCACATCTGTTCATTCTGTGACTTCTCTCAGCACTCACTTCCTACAGATACTAAATAATTCTGCGTAGTTGGAAGAGTAAGTTTGTAGATTTTGTGATGAGAAGAGAGGGTTCGGGTGCTGGAGAGGTTGTATTTAGTTAGAATTTGCCTAGAAATTGATTTAAAAAGAAAGGGAGTGAGAATAACATAAGGATGACGAATGAAAAAAGGGCTTCGGTTAAGGATGCTAAAATTGCAATTGCTTATTAGTATGTGAATTTTGCACAAATATGAAGTATTTTAGAATTATAGGTGGGATAACAGTATCGGAAGTGAGAATGAAAGGCTATTCCTGTTGAGATAATGAAATGGAGAGAGAGAGAGAGAGAGAGAGAGAGAGAGAGAGAGAGAGAGAGAGAGAGAGAGATATGCCATTGTGAACAAAAGAAAGGATTCTGTTAAGGTATAAAAGAGGGTATATGACATGGCTAAGATGAAAGGAACGGGAAAAGTAACTTAAGAAAAGGAAGGAGAGTAACCCATTACACACACGCATACACACACACACACACACACACACATATATATATATATATATTTATATATATATATTATGTTATATATATATATATATATATATTTATTATTTAATTTTTAATATATTTATAGATGCGGTGAAGCATGCAGTTGCAGTAGAAATCATTTCATTGTGATCAAGACGTGCAATTCAAAGTTAGACTGATTGAACACAACCAATAATTGAACGCAGCTTTAGAAAGCTGAGACACGGCAGCACTCAAATACGCCCTCAGAGCAGAACTGAATGACCTGACCAAGGTATACTATACCTTGGACCTGACAAACTGCTTTGTTGCGAGGATTCGAGTTCAGTCCCTGTTGCTGATACACATTCATGCCTGGATCTGGGGATC
>NC_061092.1:34151597-34166597 GCF_015104395.2 Macrobrachium nipponense | reverse complement strand
GGTTTGGAAGGTACCTATGTGACGTTATAGAGGAATTCTATGAGAAAAAAGCGTATTCAATGTTTATTTATATATTTACATATTTATCTGTATTTATTAGTTTTTACCTATTCATTTATCTTTATTTTGTTTATTGATCATTCATTTTACCCGTAACACTTTATGGATGCTACGTTTTATTAATTTATTTATTCATTTTACCCGTAACACTTCGCGGATGCTACTTCCTCCTAGCAGTTTTTAGGATAATGTTACTGACTTGGAAATCGTATTAGATTTGTCGAATGGTATCGTGATCATGATCACTTTCATTTTGATTTTTATTGCTGCCTCTGTTGTTGCAATTCCAGAAAGGAAAGTGATGAATATTAGTAATATCAAGTTTTACGTAACAATGAATTCAGTGTAACCATTTAATTCAAAATTGTCTAGACAATTGACCTGTTGTCTTCGAGATTTTATTGCTGTAGTAGCTCTTTTTCTTGATCTGTAGGTATGATAATGGCGATGGTGGTAAAGAGGAATAGGGATTGAAAAGAGATTGAAGGTTATGGAAACAAATTGTAAATCTGACATACAGCACACCGATGGTCTCTTGGCAATTGCAGAAAAAGTCTTGTACCTTAATTATATTGCATATCCTTATTATTTAGTAAAGGAAATCGAAAACTCTCTCTCTCTCTCTCTCTCTCTCTCTCTCTCTCTCTCTCTCTCTCTCTCTCTCTCTCTCTCTCTCTCTCATAGTAGCCCTCCATCTTGCTTGGTGAGACGTACCCGCGTGAAGTTCACAATAATCAACAGATACACAAGTTTAACATACGACTAGAATTTGAGAAATATCTAGAAGTGTTCGTGAACTATCCGGTGATAAGATTAGTGTGAAAATAGTAGGATAAAGCGTCTTTCTTAAGTTAGTTTATCCAAAGTGTAATACTATAAAAATCAGAACAAGATGGCAGTAAGTTCCAACTGCGGGAAAAGGTGGCGTAATTTTTTTTTTTTTTTTTTTTCTTTTTTGGCGTTGTCTAGCAGATTCGCAATACGATGAGGTGTAGCAGGAAAGGGAACTGGCATTTCTCATACTATGAAATCAGAACAGTCCAAATCCTAAAACCGATACAAAAAGCATTCATAGATATATTAGAAGGAATATAATCTTCAAAAACTGGAACAAATCTAATGAAAACATCTTGAAAATAATTGAAGAAGTTCCAAATAAAATCCAAGTGGTCAAGAGACTCATAAAGAAAATATACATAAACCAACATATTCCGACAAAGAAAATGAATAGGTGAATCTTGTGAATATACTAATTGATGCATTAGGAAAAAGAATGCCAAAAGCATGCAAACTGTGTAAGGTTTGGTATAGCATAGTCAATCCACAAAACCTAATCAGAAAATGTGCTGCATGCAACATTCCGACCCATCCACAGTGTGCTGAGGTAATACAAGATTTGAGAAAAGATACAAGAATTTTTTTGTTCTAACATGTCTATCATGGATAGACAATGTTATTAAAATCAAGATTGAATGTACAAATAGTTGAGGATGAAGAAGAAGAGGAAGAGGAAGAAGAAAGAAGAAAAGAAGAAGAGGAAAACGGAAGAGAAGTAAACAAAAATGAAATGACAGAAAAAAATAAGGAAAACAAAGAACAGATAAAAGTATGGATGCAGAGATACTCATTGATACTACATATGAGGCAATAAAGCAGCATACCTACGAAGAAATAAATTACGATATGACAACAGAAAGCAAATCCCGAGAGAGGCTTCTACCCAGATCTATACAATGACGGGAAAGAGGAAAAAATAGACAAGAAAGACAAAATCTGCAACCTTTTGAAAAGAGGGAATTGCAGATTTGGAGAAAGATGTTACTACAAACATCCTAAGATATGTCAAAACTATGAAATATATGGTAAATGTGCATACTTAGATGGATATGGGGATGATTGCAGAGATCTGCATCCAAAAATATGTAAAAACCTAAAAGAAGGAAAAGGATGTAAGTTCGACAAAAAAATGCAAATATATGCACCCTGTAGCCATGAATCATAATCAAATAAATAACCAACCAAGTAATAAAATCCAAAATAAGAAAGAACAATAAAGAGAGAAATCAAGAATATCAGGTAAAAGAGAAAAGCAAACCACCAATGAGATATGCAGAGGTGTCAGCAAAGAATTTCAAAGCATCAGCTCCGAAATTCTACTCAAGAGATAATAACTGTATTATTATGCAAGAGGATATTGCAGAAACGGAGAAATTGAGAAAATTGCAGATTCAACAAAAATGAATAATTATGATGAAGGAAGATCAAATATTAGGAAAAGTTGGATTTTTTAATGTCAGAATTTCTGGAAATGAAAAAAAGAACAACATACCAGAACAGGAAAGAAAGAGACATGGGAAAATCCTTATTACTATCAGTATTAAATGAAGGAGAAAACACGCAAACCATCATAGTGATGAATGCGCAGGGTTTAGTTACGAGTAACTCAAAAAGAAAAATAGAGTACTTAGAAGAACTAACCCAAAATGAAAAGAAAATAGATATAATGAATATAAGTGAAACCTGGTATTCCCAAGAGACTGGGAATGATGATCAAATAAAAGGGTTCCAAACTTATAGATCAGATAGAAAAAATAGGAATCAAGGGGGAACCGCAATATATGGGAAAGACAAAAAACAAGAAAAATATATGAGAAATATAGTAACTCAGAATGTGAACTAATAGCGGTAGAATTTGAATCTGAAAAATTGATGAACATAGTAATATATAGACCTCCTATACCTACTAAAGAGTTGACTTAATAATTGAAAAATTGGATGATATATGTAGAAATCACAAGGACTGGACTATTCTCCTATTTGTGTGACTTCAACTTTCCTTTCGTAGAATGGAAAGAACGAATGGAGATTGTGGTTGTACTATACATATAAAAAAGAGAGTAATAGTAGTGCAGAAGATAAGAGGCAATTTGAAAAAGCTATTAGATATGGCTACTAGAAATACAACATTCAACAAATAAATCACCTGCCAACAAGAAAGGAAAATACTTTAGACCTAGTATTTGTGAACGAGATGAATTATGTTAAAGAAATAATAGTTTATAATGCGAGTATTTCAGACCATAATGTCATAGAATTAACAGTTCATTCCAAAGCAAGTGAAAATAGAGATAAGCAAGAAATGAAAAAGTGGGAAGGATATGGAAAATACAACTTCTACAGTAAAAATATAAAATGGTCAGAAATTAATGAGAATTAAACAAAGATTGGGATAACATTTTCGTAAGTGATGACATAAGGGTAAATACTGATATTATATAAAATATTGGAGATAATAGTGGAAAAATATATACCGAAGAAGAAAAGTAAACATCATTCATGCATACCAAGAGACAGAAGAATCTTGTTCCAGAAAATCAGAAAGTGGAAAAAAAGGTCTTGCAAAAGAAAAAAAATGCATGGAAAGAAAGTTATAGAACTAAAAAGTAAGATAGAAAATGCAGAAAAAAGATTATACAATCAAAAGAAATGAAAAAACGGGACTTGGAAGAAAAAACCCAAAAACCCTATTAAATATCAAGCAAAACCCCAAACTATTATACTCATATGCGAAGAAGATGAATAAAAGAAGAATAGAAATAGGCCCTCTGAGAATTGAAGGGAGATTAACGAATGAAAAAAAGGAAATTTGCAACATACTGGCAGAACGATATAAGAGAGAATTCACCCCTAGAATAGATAATGAAGATAATGATATAGAAGTAAGGGATGAAAATAGTGATATTTAGCTGACATAGATATAATGAAGCTGATATTGTGCAGGCTATTAATGAAATTAAAAAATGGAGCTGCTGCAGGCCTGATGGAATGGAATTCCTGCTATTTTGTTAAAGAAAGTAGTTCATTCTATCGCAAAGCCACTTGCAATATTATTAAGACAAAGTGTAGAGTACAGGCAAGATATATGATGAGCACAAATTAGCGTATATTCCCCTACTTTCAAAAGTGGATCAAGACTAGAGCAAGTAATTATATGGCCTGTGAGTCTAACATCACATATAATGAAAGTGTATGAAAGGGTAATGAAGAAAAATATTATGAAACATTTAATAAAAAATAATTTGTTTAATAAAGGACAACATGGTTTCGTACCCGGAAAAAGTACACAAACCCAACTGTTAGTCCACCGTGAAAACATATTCAAAATATGAAAAGCGGAAATGAAACAGATGTGGTTTTATTTAGACTTTGCAAAAGCTTTTTGATAAAGTAGACCATAATATATTAGCGAAGAAAATTAGAAAACACATATCGTGGATAAAGTAGGAAGATGGTTAAAAGAATTTTACACAACAGAAAAACAGATAGTTATTGCAAACGACGAGAAATCGGATGAAGCCAAGGTAATATCCGGTGTGCCGCAAGGTACGGTGTTAGCTGCAATACTGTTTGTTATTATGATTGAAGACATAGACAATAATGTTAAGGATTCGGTAGTGAGTAGTTTCGCAGATGACACAAGAATAAGTAGAGAAATTACTTGTGATGAAGATAGGAACGCTCTACAAAGAAGACCTTAACAAAGTATATGATTGGGCAGAGGTAAATAGGATGGTATTTAACTCTGATAAATTTGAATCAATAAATTATGGAGACAGAGAAAGAAAAGCTATATGCATATAAGGGACCTAATAATGAGACCATCACAAATAAGAAGCATTAAAGTAAAGACCTTGGTGTGATGATGAATAGGAACATGTTATGCAATGATCAAATAGCAACTCTGTTGGCAAAATGTAAACGCAAAAATGGGAATGTTGTTACGGCACTTCAAAAACAAGAAAAGCTGAACACATGATTATGCTTTATAAAACATATGTTCGTAGTCCACTTGAATATTGCAATATGATATGGTACCCACATTATATCAAAAGGATATTGCACAAATAGAGAGTGTACAAAGGTCCTTTACAGCTAGAATAGAAGAAGTTAAGGAACCTAGACTACTGGGAAAGACTACAATTCTTAAAATTATATAGTCTGGAAAGGAGAAGAGAACGCTACATGATAATTCAAGGCATGGAAACAGATAGAAGGAATAGCAGAAAATATCATGGAACTAAAAATATCAGAAAGAGCAAGCAGAGGTAGATTAATAGTGCCCAAAATATACCAGGAAAAATAAGGAAAGCACACAGGACATTAATCCACTATGCACCAGCATCGATAATGCAGCGTCTATTCAATGCGTTGCCAGCTCATCTGAGGAATATATCAGGAGTGAGCGTAGATGTGTTTAAGAATAAGCTCGACAAATATCTAAAAAAGCTGCATCCAAGGACCATCCCAAGATTGAGAAAGCTGCAAAATATACCGGAAGAATGTAACTAGCAACTCACTTCTCATGGTTAGAACATTTAGAGGTTGCCTGCACACTGGGAGGGACCTGGGGCAAAAAACCCGAAGAAGAAATGTAAGGTAGTTAAGGTAAAGGTCGGTAAGGTAAAGGTCATCTCAATGGAGTATGAAGCGATATGCACATTTATGTTTTATTAAGCTGTGAATTACGCACCTGGTTTTGAGTCTAATACTGTAGCTTGCAGTTCGGGTAGAGAGAGAGAGAGAGAGAGAGAGAGAGAGAGAGAGAGAGAGAGAGAGAGAGAGAGAGAGGAATATTTTTATATCATGAATGAAATGGGAGGTCCTCGACTGTGTATAAGCATCACGCCACCTATTGAAACCATTCAAAAGTAATCCTCTTTTTATTGTACGTTCTCTCTGCTTCCAAAGCATTTACCTCATTAATAAGACCAAATATCATTGTTATTTGATTAGGGCACTAAAATCAGCTTCTCCTCTCTCTCTCTCTCTCTCTCTCTCTCTCTCTACCTTCGGATATCTTGACCCAAAGTCATTAGCGAGTTTTTATGTGGAATTGGTAAAGTAAACATAATTGCCTCCCGGGAAGGAGGGGGAGGAGGGTGGCCAGTAGGAGAGGCGGTGCGACCTGGAGCCAAAGGTAAATACAGGTAAGTACAGGTCATCCCCCCAAAATTGCTTTCATTATTGCCTCTCCTTTTTGGTGAATAAAACATTGCACTTGGCGGAGGAAGTCGTAGACAAAAGGAGTCGTATTAGTTTATTGCTTAAATACACTTGCTGGACGCGTAATCTTTAATTACAGGTAACCCAAGGTTGTATAAATGGGTTACGGATGGGTTGCAACAGATCAGGACCCAAACAATGCCTTTCTCTCTCTCTCTCTCTCTCTCTCTCTCCTCTCTCTCTCTCTCTCTCGCTCTCTCTCCATCTCCCTCTCCTCCTCTCCTCTCTCTCTCTCTCTCTCTCTCTCTCTCGTAAATATTTTATACTATTATAATTACAGGCCCATCTGAAAGGATTAGAAGCTCCTGATGCAAGGTAATTGCTTATTACTTTTATCAGGGTCTAATTAGTTTTGATATAATTTGATTTTTCAATGTGCTTTGCTGAAATATGCAGGTGGTTTGTAGACTGGAATGACGGTTTGGATAATGGACGGAGAAAGATGAGTGAGTTAAAGGAAGCACAGGGAAAAATGATCATTTAAATGGCTCCTTGGAGATGAAGAACTGATTCTCATAATCATAAACTTCCTATTTACCGCATCACATATAATGTGCTGCTTAGTTCTCCTAATAATAATAATAACAATATCAATATTAAAGCTTGTATGGTCACTGTTAATAATTGTATTCAGATTGACAAGGAGGACCGTGCATGTCTTCGAAAGCTTTCTGCTTTGTATTTTGAATAACAAGATCAGACATATTATTGTGGATTTACTTTTCCATTTTATTTTATTAACTCATGTGATTATGAGGTTTCTTTGAATAACAATATCAATATTAATATTCCTTGCAGTACCGAGGGTGATGGGGGTATTTTGATGTTGCCCAACTTAATGAAAATATAACATTCATCATTAGTTCCTACTGTAGTGAAAGTCCCAATAAACCCGTTGCGAGCATAAGAAGTGATAAATTTGAGAGAGAGAGAGAGAGAGAGAGAGAGAGAGAGAGAGAGAGAGGAAGGCGGGATACCGACCTGACAAACTCGAAGAGTGGTAACGTCATCTTCTACCAACATCCCGACGGGAGCTTTGTAACCAACGTCACGATTCTGTCAACAACTTCAGGAGGAGGGACAGCGAACGAGGAAAGGAGGGTGGGAAGGTGGGCGTTTATTGGAGGGGGAGGGAGAGGTCAGTGAAGGGGCGGGGGGGAAGGGAGAGAATGAGCAACGAACGAGGTAGTCATCGAAACTATTGAAAGGTCAGAAGTACAGGGAGGATTATGTTCGTTGTTATGAATTGCCTAGGCTTGTTGAAGAATACAAATTATAATAGAAAAAAAAGCCACAAAGGTAGTAATGAAAGTGTGGATAAACGTCAAGGAATTGAAGCTTTAAATACAACACTCAGAGGAAATGTATATCAGAATGCGTCTTGATGAATGTTACAGGTATTTTTGTATTTATTCATGTCTGCCCACTACATTTCTAAATTGCAACTGCATCGACGTTATATTATATTAATTATTTTTCATACAAATAGTTTTCTAAGCTTCGAATGGGAACGAAGTATTCTATAGTATGCTGTTTTTGTGGAACTGTTGATATATGATGACAAATTGATAAATTGTTTCGCAATGGTAAATCCTGGGGTCACGCCTTCAATTGAAAGCCCTTGATCTTTGTTCCAAGGTTTGCGCAGTTTATAAATGCCTCTTTTTTTTATTTATTTATTTTTGATTTTTTTTACTTCATGGGTTGTTTTATTATCATTAACTTGTCAGTAAGGGCATTCCATTCTGGCAAAGCTGGCGGTGCCAATAAATAAACTAAGTATTTTCCTTCGACTAAAGTAATGTCGTTTTCGTAACGCTATATTACGATATTCGATTCTCGTTTTCGTGTTTTCGCATCATGATTATTGCCTTTTCTATATCATTCATCTTTGTTTTAGTGTATTTTCCTTTTGTTATGTTTCCTCCTGAACAGGGCTAGAAAAGGACGTTAGTGACGCCAAGTGAATATTTCTTTAATTTTTTACATAATTGTTTTTCACATGCGCAAATAATAGATATACTTATAGTTTATATAATTTGCATATCCATACATGTATATATATTTATTTATTTACGTATATATATACACACAGGAGATTTATGTAAGTATATATCTATCCAATCACTGTTTTGTATAACAACTTACGAATAAATTGAGTGAGGGCATGAATGATATGATCTACCTACTTTGAAGTGTATGTTGTATAACAACTTAAGAATAAATTGAGTGAGGGCATCAATGATATGCTCTGCCTACGGACGGCATCTCGAAAGAGGAGATAACGATGGCGTCCGGTAACCGAAAGGTTCCAAGCCTTGTCCTTTTGGGAGCAGCCAGAACTCATAAATCAATCAATCACGCCTTTAATATGAGGATGACGCCCTCCCTTCCTCCCAGAGTATCAGAGGGCGCCGCTTGGCAACATTTTGCGGGAACACTATTGAAGTGGAGTTTTTATAGAGAATAAGAAATGTATATGTGAGTTGGAAATTCGCGTTTTTGTCAACGGAGTCTCGAGGCTACAGTCCGACGACAAAGGGCTAAGTGAATAAAGGGTTAAGTGAATGTTTAAGACGTGGATTGACATGCAAAAATATGCAGCAGTCGAGGGTGCCTCGGTATTGCTATACCTTGTTATCGTGGTCAGCTACGGCTCCCTCCTCGCCAATTATGCCAGAGAGCCAATCATCCCTTAATGGGGGCAATGTCTCTACAAAAAATGGTTAAAACTTTCATCTACCCTCTTACGCCCAAAACTAATAAACGATTTCCTTCTAGTTTTAAGGAAAGACGACATGCGGTGTCGTTTCTCAATTAGGATTAGTTTTTCTTCTACTTTAGAGGGAGGATATTTATAAAGGTGCTTAATATTCCGGTATTTCAAATTGAAAAATTTACAACTACTTTTGTACGAAAGGAATTTTTCAACTTTTTGTGTAAGAAAGGAATTTCTAACTCATTTTTCCTAGATAAGAGTTTCCAACTACTTTCATACGCAATGAATTTCCAACAACTCTTTTCGTTTGAAAGGAATTGTCCAGTTCTTCGATGCTGGTATTTACATATTATAAGAATAATTTTTAAAGCACTTTTGTCAAAACGGGAGTGAAGAATGTCTTCGCTTCTGTTTTTAAAGAAGAAAAATTATTTTAATGTGGACTACATCATCCTGAAAAAGGTTTTAGCCATTGTCTTACTTTTCAGAGATGGTATTGTCTCCTTCTATTGTCAAGGAAATGTTTACTCACTTATCTGTAGTTAGGGAACTAGGATTCATAACCTCGTGAAGAATTAATTTTTTTAATGAAAGATGTCCTTCAAGTTTATAAGAGGAATGTTATCCACTGCTTTGATCTTTGAAGAAAAGTATGCTCAAAACTTTTATTGAAGGACAAAATTCCTTCATTAAGTCTTATCTTCGAAAAGCTGTACTGCTTTTGCCTTATCTGTAACACTTTTTTTTTTATTATTATATTCTGACTCATATCCAATTTAAGCGAAATATGTGAGATGCTTCATTTTGTATTAGCGGAACACGTATCCCTCTTTCTCGTCTAGGGAAAATATTTTTCATCTTTCTGCCAGTCTTACAAGAACGAAAATTCTTTCCTTTTTTTTTTTTTCTTTTTGGTCAGAGAATGATTTTCGTTTCTTATGTCTAAAAAATGGCAATGTTTATTTTTGTTTTCAAAGAGAGTTCCAGGGAAAGCTTCGTGTTTTTTTTTCTTCTCAGCCATCAGTTCTTTTTCCTTGTCTTTCATGTGGGACGATTCTTTTTAATCTTTATCCATGTCAATTACATCCCACCGTCATCTTCCAGAAAAAAAATGTTCTTCGTCCCTCACCCCAAGTCCTCTCCCCATTCATACTCATTCTTTCTAATGAAAACCCCTTTCTCCTCCTCAACCTCCACCACCATCCACACCTACCCCCTTTCTTTTTCCTTTCCTATTATCAACATGTCCCGTGGAAAAAAAAAAAAAAAAAAAAAAAAGCCGTGCAGCTGAGTCCCGATGCGTATTGACTTACCCCTTTAACGCATGTTAGGCTTAATCACCAGGTCGTGACCGCCGCCTCTCTTATCCTTCCGAAAATCGGCCAATTAACAAACCGTAATTAGCAGGCAGGCAAAAACGTAACAATCGAGAGCGCTGATGTACAGAACGCTGCGTTCTTAATCGTCCCAATAAGACATAACTGCCCTTTTCATGGCAGGACAGCAGAGAGCCAGGCAGGAGACAAGGTTGGTGGTGGCGATGGTGGTCCAGGAAGAGAAAATGGTGGACCACTCGTGGTCTCTGTATCGTCGTCTGTGTCAATGCGTGGTCCTTCAAGATTTACATTTTTGTCAGCTGGGGTTGAATGAAACCTTAGCAATTAATGTCTTTAAATGGCAAATACTGATATGGTTGATAAATGAACGGCATTTTAAATGACTGAAGACTTTCTCTCAAAGCGTTTTGTTGATATTTATAGGCTGGGGTCTCAGCGTTCATATGTGGTCTATGGAGGTGTATGGAAAATAATTCAACATCAGTATATTGTTGTTTTCGTATAATCCACTTCCCGACAAGTAATACTTTTCCCGGAAGTATTTTATAATCGATCAGATTTTATATACATTATTTATAATGTATATAAATTTGGTTTGTTATTTTATAACTTTAAGCTGTACATATATGCATTAGCTTTTCGGCAGTTACTTGAATAACTAGCCAATGGCTCTGTGTTAAATGTCATCCTTTTGCAATCATTCGATATAAACAATTAATTCAAGAAAACTAATAAAACTTTGTTATTGACAATATCCGCCAGGTTGTTATAATTAATAAAAGCAAATTGTAAAATCTCGTACACGCACACACACACACAGATACATACACACACACACACACATGATATATATATATATATATATATATATATATATATATATATATATATATATATATATATAATCTGTGAGTTTCTTTCTTACATACACAAGAGACACGGATTCACCATGCCTTGGGAATAACTTACACGATTAAGTAATTTACCTATAACTGTACATACCTGATAAGGATTCGAATCTATGCCTGTTAGGGAAGTGAATGGTTGATAGTAGATTTAATTCACTGAAATGGCTCAGTGTATTAAGTCTACTGACACCAGTGTACTTTCCCCAAAAAAGGCACTGGTTCTAATGCCCTTAGTATGGAAGTTACTTGCTGTTAATGAATATTTTTGCCTAAGATTTCATTATAATATATATATATATATATATATATATATATAATATATATATATATACACATATATATAAACACACATATGTATATTACTTATGTGTGGGTATAATATGTGCGTCAATGTGTGTGTCCGCAGGGTGTTTAATTAAACTTGGAAAAGTTGAAATATGTCCAAAATAAGTTTTAGTTACACATACTAACATCACCTTTGCGCAAAACTACTCCAACCCTTCTTATGTATTTGAGGACGCATCGTCTTTGGAGATTGTTTGAAAACTGCCGGTGTTATTCATTGAGCTTTGTCGGTTCTTAAGCTTGCATACATAGTCGTCGTTCAAGTAAAAATTTTAGTGACACTTACCATGCAAATAATCTATGTAATGACTCCATTAGAATTTTGCCTGTCGGTTAGTGCAGTGTTTATGGCTTTTTTACTTAGTTTGGGCTCGATTTTATTGCAGGTTGGTGCGAAATCTGTCGAATGGCGAGTTGTTTGTCAGTTTCCGGAAAAACTGACAAGTTAGAGTTACAAGCCTAACACCAAAACTTTATTTTGTCCTCTATAAAACTGTCAAAATATTAACGTTTATCACCTACAATACGGAAAGAAAAGAAGAAGTATTATATAATTATATATATATATAAATATATATAATATATATAATATATATATATATATATATATATATATATATTATATACATGTACATATACATATGTATATATATATATATATGTATATGTATATGTATATATATATATATATATATATATACATATATATATATATATATATATATATATATATATATATATATATATATATATATATATATCTTGAGCTACAAATATCCTTTAATATCTAATTCGCTCTACCTCGGAATTAATATATTTTCTCATATATGTTTAACCGCGATGGTTCGCGCCCGGGAGCCGACAAATCTCTTATCGACAAAAATTCCCCTTCGGTTAAACATATGAAAATATATTAATTCCGAGGTAGAACGAATTAGATATTAAAGGACATTTGTAGCTCGATGTATGTATATGAATCACGGTAATGTGATATGACATATATATATATATATATATATATATATATATATATATATATCTATATATATATATATATATATATATATATATATAATATATCTATATCTATATCTATATCTATATATATATATATATATATATATATATATATATAGATATAGATATAGATATAGATATATATATATATATATATATATATAGATATATATATATATATATATATATATATATATAATATATATATATATATATATATATATATATATATATATATATATATATATATATATATATATATATATATAGGGAGAGAGAGAGAGAGAGAGAGAGAGAGAGAGAGAGAGAGAGAGAGAAAGTGTTCAGCTGTAGACTTCTGATGTGACAGCGGCTGTTAAGATTGCTTAGCGTCACCGTTAAAGCGTCATGTCATCTCGTGCGTCGCTATCGTATGTAGATCGATAGACGTATCATTAACCATGTTATAATGAGAGAGCCTGGCTTCGACCGGGAGGCTTCGTTAGGATTTAGACGTCTGGTAAAAGGAAAGAAAAAAAGAGAAACACTAGACTGAAAGGAAATGAACTGACGATCATCTCGGTGTGAATTCCGAACTGTGAAGATAGCTGTCACCCCCTCCCTCTCTCTCTCTCTCTCTCTCTCTCTCTCTCTCTCTCTCTCTCTCTCTCTCTTTTTAACTGAATATTGTAATCTTCTTATGTTAATACTTGATTTTGGCTTCCATTTTCCACCTGCGGAACTCTCCTCATTTGTAAAGGGTGGTTTTGAGCTCAGTTAAAAAAAAAGTAACAGTCATTGCTGGTCTTGAGAACTGATGTGTACCCTGCAAACCTTTAGCATTGTTACAGTGTTATCAGAATAAATTTATAGGTTTGAGAAAATGGTTACATGTCATTTCCATGTACCTTCAGGATATCTCGCTTGTGTTTCTTTTGTCGAGGTCCACAGGGGACAGGATTTTGAAAGGATAACTTCTCTACGATTCTAGATGTCTGGTTGTTTATTAGTTCATTATTTTGCTTCTTGGCTTCTACAATTCAAGGAATTATTTCTTAAAGCTTCTACAATTCAAGGAATTATTTCTTAAAGCTTCTACAATTCAAGGAATTATTTCTTAAAGCTTCTACAATTCAAGGAATTATTTCTTAAAGCATGTTAGGAATGCTTTAGGAAAATTCCTAATGCATCTGGTGAATAACTTTATTTATCCTATTTAGCAGTTATCTGAATTTCTGTCTTTTTATCGTTTCTTTCCACATCTCGAAACAGTCACTCGCTCGCTTTCCTTAATAGCTTAATCCTCAACGTAAATTTTCATTCAGAGAGACTCTTACATATCTTGGTCCATTATTGAGCTATTTCATACTTTGGAATTTACGTGTTTGTGCGGAAGAGATAAAGATTATACTGATTCCTTCAACTTTCTTCTACTCTTTTTCATTGATCACCAGTATTTTGCGTATAGTAGTGTGCTCATCCAAAGCGTTGCTACTCTAGTAAAGTGTACATTGTAACCTCAGTGTACATAGGCATCTCTCTCTCTCTCTCTCTCTCTCTCTCTCTCTCTCTCTCTCTCTCTCTCTCTCTCTCTCTCCCCTGACCACGAAAAATGGTGTCTGTCACATTCGAGTAACATTTTCTGTAGTATTAAGACAGATGCGTTACGATGTGTTTGTCATTTATTTCGTAAGTTCATAATATTTCACAGAACTTCTTTGTTTTCGTTTCTCTGAAAGGAAATGTTTGTTAGATTTCATTTTAAATGCCGTGAATTAATTCGCAAAAGTATTTCTTTGGGCTTATTATGATAATTTATAAATGATCATATTTGAGTGTATGATAACGTGTTATTTGAAAATGAACTTATGTCAAGTTCATTTTCGCTTTATTTTGTATTTTTTAAATTTATTTGTTTGTGTTCCACATTTTACAGGTGTTATTTTGTAAAAAGCATCTGAAAATCTTCGGGGACAGTTTGTACAATTTCGTACCTATGTAGTTCAGCATAGGGGTATTTTGGTTTTATTTTTTTTTAACTAAAGATATGTCATTGCAACACTCCCTACCAGAAAAGAAAATGTTCACTTTACCTGGTCTGTTTTTGGTTTGGTATTGTATTCTTCTTTCCCATTGAGTGTTTGATATTTATTTAGCAAAGACACTTATTACTGTACGCCATGTTAGCCGTCATTCTTTGCAGCTACATTTTACATGAAAGATCATTCTTTGCAGGTCGTTGAAATCTCCGGGCTTTCTGTATTGATTCGGTTGAGTAATGAAATTATAATTTTTTATACACTTGTGAAGGGGTAATATTGTTCTATTTTTGGAAATATTTTAGCATAAGAAAGAAAACAATTAAAAGGCAAAGAATCCACTTTAAGTACAATTAAGAGAGGGCAAGAATGGAGTATTGCAGATCTAGAAATGAAGAGTGAACAATATCTAGTATTAGGTATTTTATAAAGAGTGAAAATTGCCTTCTAAAAAAGAAAAACTTGGAGAAATATAGGATTAGTTGGAATCATATTTGATGGAAATTAGTTCACGGGCGCAGTATTAATTTCAA
>NC_061092.1:34096597-34146597 GCF_015104395.2 Macrobrachium nipponense | reverse complement strand
AACATTGTTTATACACAGTTCTCACGTTTTTATTTCCTCACTGGATTTCATAATAAAAATAACACTTTTTATCCGATAGAAGAAAAAACATAACTGAATTTTTGTTCCTTTTATTGTATCCACTACTTACATTATGAATACGAAAGGAAGATGTCTCTGATGAAGGTCATTAGGTGAGGTATATGATAACTTAAGAACTTCTGTTATGCTTATAACCAGGCTACCGTGTTTTATAAGTCACTACTAAGCGCTTATTAATAATGCAGTTTCGTGAGTACCTCATAAAAAGTGTATTCATTCATAAATGGAACTCATTATTGGTGATGAAGAAGCTGTACTTTCATCACAGAAAGACTTGGAGTAAGGACGCTAACCTTCGCCATTCACAATTTCATAAGATGCCAAAATAACCACCTTGCATTTATTGCAATTTTTTTATCGTAATATTTCATTTTAGCTATTATGTATATTGCAGATGCAGTCATCTGATGAAATAAATGAAGGTGACTGTTGACTTTTTTAAAATTTTCTCTTCGAGTTCCATCCTCCAGCGCCAATTGTTGAGGATATCAGCGTTATTAGAATACATTCTTTCAGATCAGTGCCTGAGGAGTAGTTCAAGATGGCGGGACTATTTTCAACACCTCATTATTATGTCGAATTCTAGTCAGTGTCCAAGGTTATTGCTGGTTAATTTATGTTGTTCTTATCGTGAAAACTACACACACTTGATACAAGGCAAGTAACTGAAGTGTGTGTTTATATATATATATATATATATATATATATATATATATATATATATATATATATATATATATATATATATATATATATATATTTTATATATATCTGTGTGTTTGTCTGTGTATACTTATATATATATACATATATATAATATACATATAATATATATATATATATATATATATATATATATATATATATATATATATATATATATATATATATATATATATATATATGTATATATATATATATATATATATATATATATATATAATATATATATATATATATATATGCATATATGTATGTATATAACTACTTATATATATGTGTATATATGCATATACATACACTAATAATACTTTAAAGGATTGCAATTTTGGTCACGTCTCAACTGATACTTTGGCCACAAATTTATTCTCTGACACATGAATAGTAATACTGATGCAACGTATGGATTTAAAAGAAAATATATTGCCTTTCAGGAATGACGGAGATTGGTTTTTGTTTTAATCTTCGTTTCAACATAGCTTTGGGGTTATTTAATTCTCTTTGTGAAACCTGATTATCCTTGAGATGTGAACTAGGTCTTGGACAAAGTAGACCTTGATAGTACGAACACTGAAAATTGATACATCAAATCACGACTATTTTGCCTCTTTACCGAGTGGATGATTGAAAAAAAAAAAAAAATTCAGTGTCACTGATTTCCCATCACTAAAATTCTCTCAGTAGTCGTTACTGTAAAACAATAATTTCGCATTGTGCTATTGTAGGAAATCCCAATCCGTCATTAAAGGTTTCTGTTTACTATATGTTATTGTAGGAAATGATCATCCCCTAATTAGATATATCTTTTTATATTGTGATTTTTAGGGAATCTCCATGCCTCTTAAAACTCTCTTTTACATTGTTTTACTTTATTGAATTGCTAGCCCTACTTAAACATTTCTTTTTACATTGTGTCATTTTCGGGATTTGTCATCCCTTCTCAAATATATCTTTTTACTCCTTTGTTATTTTAAGGAACTGCCATCCCTCCTGGGAAGATTTTTTTTACGTTGTGTTATTTTAGGAAACTGTTATCCCCCAAAGATTTCTTTTTACATTGTTTTATGTTAAGGAATTGTCATCCCTCATTTCCTTCAATATTTCTGTTTACATTGTATTACTTACTTTAGTTAATTGTTATCCCTCGCCATCCCGCCTTTCCTAAAATATATCTTTTTTATATTGTTATTTTAGGGAATTGTCATCCCTCAAACCTTTGTTTTTATATATGCTGTTTTAGGGATTTTCTTCCCTCCTTAAATGTACCCTATGACATTGTGCATTTTAAGGAATTGTCATCACTCTTAAAACTCTTTTACATTGTGAGATTCTAGGGAAGCGCCATCCTCCTTTCATCGCTTCAAAAAAAGTAAATAATAATAAAAAAAAATACTACTGTGTTAGTTTTCGTGCGCGCGTAACTCTATCGTACATCAGGCAACTCACGACAAGATTAAAAAAAAAAAGAAGCGGAGAAGAATCAATTTCAACCTCTTTCAGAGCATATCGTAATGAAGACTTCTCATGAGAGATATAAAGACGGGTATTTTACGACGTAAGTAATGGGACTGGGGATGGGATTCCATCGTGTTCCATTGACGTATTGATGTCATGATTACTCTCCGACGTTGAAGACGGTTCCTCCTGTTAGACGTAATTAGATTTTAATTGGTTTGTAAAGTAGGGTTTGGATTCGTTCATTCGGCTCCGGGGAGCAATTTCGGGTTTTGCTGTAATTAGGTAATCCTATTATTATTATTATTATTATTATTATTATTATTATTATTATTATTATTATTATTATTATAAATAAGTAGTAGGCCCTCTTTTAAACAAGTGGTGTTGAAGGTGATAGCTTCTTGAGCGGCGTTTAGTTTGTATAGAGTTTTCGATATATCCCTGATAATTTATTTTTCTGCGGTGCTGCATCCTACCATCGCAGTAACCCAGAAAAACCAAATACCAGGAAAATAGAGAAAACTATTATTTTTTTCTTTTTCTTTTTTTTTTTTTTCGCTCTATCACAGTCCTCCAATTCGACTGGGTGGTATTTATAGTGTGGGGTTCCGGGTTGCATCCTGCCTCCTTAGGAGTCCATCACTTTTCTTACTATGTGCGCCGCTTCTAGGATCACACTCTTCTGCATGAGTCCTGGAGCTACTTCAGCCTTTAGTTTTTCCAGATTCCTTTTCAGGGATCTTGGGATGGTGCCTAGTGTTCCTATGATTATGGATACAATTTCCACTGGCATATCCCATATCCTTCTTATTTCTATTTTCAGGTCTTGTTACTTATCCATTTTTTCCCTCTCTTTCTCTTCAACTCTGGTGTCCCATGGTATTGCGACATCAGTGAGTGATACTTTCTTCTTGACTTTGTCAATCAACGTCACGTCTGGTCTATTTGCACGTATCACCCTATCCGTTCTGATACCATAGTCCCAGAGGATCTTTGCCTGATCGTTTTCTATCACTCCTTCAGGTTGGTGTTCGTACCACTTATTACTACAAGGTAGCTGGTGTTTCTTGCACAGGCTCCAGTGGAGGGCTTTTGCCACTGAATCATGCCTCTTTTTGTACTGGTTCTGTGCAAGTGCCGGACATTCGCTTGCTATGTGGTTTATGGTTTCATTTTTCGTATTGCACTTCCTACATATGGGAGAGATGTTATTTCCATCTATCGTTCTTTGGACGTATCTGGTTCTTAGCGCCTGATCTTGTGCCGCTGTTATCATTCCTACAGTTTCCTTCTTGAGCTCTCCCCTCAGTAGCCATTGCCACGTGTCATCGCTGGCTAGTTCTTTAGTCTTTCTCATGTATTGTCCGTGCATTGGTTTGTTATGCCATTCCTCTGTTCTTCTTGTCTTTCTCCTGTCTCTGTATATTTCTGGGTCTTCGTCTACTTTTATTAGTCCTTCTTCCAATGCACTTTTGAGCCACTCGTCTTCACTGGTCTTCATATATTGCCCCAGTGCTCTGTTCTCGATGTTGACGCAGTCGTCTATGCTCAGTAGTCCCCTCCCTCCTTCCTTTCATGTTATGTATAGTCTGTCCGTATTTGCTCTTGGGTGTAGTGCTTTGTGTATTGTCATATGTTTCCTCGTTTTCTGGTCTATGCTGCGAAGTTCTGCCTTCGTCCATTCCACTATCCCTGCGCTGTATCTGATTACTGGCACTGCCCATGTGTTTATGGCTTTTATCATATTTCCGGCGTTGAGTTTTGACTTGAGTATCGCCTTGAGTCTCTGCATATATTCTTTCCTGATCGTGTCCTTCATTATTATTATTATTATTATTATTATTATTATTATTATTATTATTATTATTATTATTATTCGTTATGAAATTAAACTGTCATTGGTGAAATTATTGCAACTCCTCGCTTTGTGATTGTTCATTAATTATTCTTGTCTTGTCTTTGGACGCGAATGATATCGATATTTTTAGGTTACGACGTCGGCATTGGAAACCCAACAGTATGATTAAGGTGGACAAAAGTTCCAAGGCGCCACAGATGTCACAGTGGTCCCCTAATCCCAAGACGACAAAATCACTCTCCTGTCCCACAAGAAATACTTTTTATGAATTGCTTCCAGTGCTTTTGTTTCTTTTTACCACTACCTTGGTTTGAGTTCTAGTGTGCATACTTACATCCGAAGGTTGAGCATATAGAATAATTCAGGTGTAAAATAATAAGCAATTCTGATGAAACCAGGTTGGATTTTTCATAAACGTATGTAAAAATTATTTAAGGTGTGGAACTGAACAAATTTATTATTATTATTTTTATTGTTGTTGCTGTTCTTGTTATTGTCACTCGCTCTTGAAAGAACATATTCTCTTTTGATTTGAAGATGTTCAAACATTTTCAGAAGGAAAGCTGTCTTCCAGTGTTCCGTTGGTACTTAATCTTTGTATAAAAAGTTTTTAAGGTATAGGTGATATTTCTCTCTCTCTCTCTCTCTCTCTCTCTCTCTCTCTCTCTCTCTCTCTCTCTCTCTCTCTCTCTCTCTCTTTTGAACAGCCAATTGATCTACTTTTTATCCTCTTCTTCAACGCCCCCCTGTCCATGTGACTGTAATAATGTTTTATGAAAGAACTTAGTCAATCATTGTATCACTCTTAATTCGCTCTTTTGTGTGTGTGTGTATGTGTGTGTGTGTGTAACATTCTCGCATTACATAGTAAGATGTCATGATCGTGCTACTTCCCTTTACTTTGCTTCCGTCGGATAATGCAAATCTCCAATTATGACATTTTTTCTTGTTTACGAGAACCAGAGGTTCTTTACGGTTTGTTCCAAATAACTGCGTTGCTCATTTTGAATAATTGTCATAATGCTAAGAAATTCTCAATATCGTGATAAACTGATATGCAATGAAAATCCACAATTATATCAGTAAAGTTGTATTGATAAGCAAAAGATAAAACCGAAAACTTTTGAACACTTGAATAATAATAATAATAATAATAATAATAATAATAATAAAAAATAATAATAATAATATAACCGGAGCTGGCGGCTACGCTATAGGTTATTGGGATTGCATTTTGTTACTTGTGCCACACCCATACGCGTTAAAAACCTGCCCCGGTGAGCATATTGTCATAGTGCAATAACAATATTTTAGGAAGTTCACGAGTACGAGTACTAACGTAGTCTAGTTCTTAATCTTATAAGAATGCTATTTAAGTTCGTTAACTTCTCTCGTGTTTTGTACCCTGTAAGTTTTAAGACAGGCCTACATTTTATTTTATTTCAAGATATGATTGCGAAGATTTTTTCAATTTTTTTACTAACTTCCCATCACATTCGCAATACAGAATGAACAGGTATGAAAATGTACACACATGAACAGGTATGAAAAGTCACACATGTACAGTTGAAAATGTACACACATGAAAGTTTGTTGATACTAAACTTACGCACACATTATATATATATATATATATATATATATATATATATATATATATATATATATATATATATATTGTGTGTACATGTGGTATATTACACAAACACACACACACGCATAATATACGTATATATATATATATATATATATATATATATATATATATATATATAATTATATAAAAGTGTATTTATATACATTGGTATGTATGTATGTATGTTTATATACGTATATTAATGCATTTATTCACACTCAGTAATACTCTTATATCATAAACAAACTCGCACCCGAACCCACACTCGAACTGACATGCTCAGAGCCTGGAACAGGGCAAACAAGCAAAAGCACAAACAGCGAAGGGGACAGCGACGTAACCGGGAGAGGAGGATTAAGATGACGAAACGACTGCCGACAGACGGCTGGGGGCAGCCACGACTTGGTTGCCTGGAAGCGCTTATCATTTTGAGCCCAAAGAAAATTGCCGTAACTCCTCAAGTAATTCCTCGTTTAATTGTTATCTTCACTAATCTTTGAGCTTAACGTTTGACAATCAATTTGGGGAGGAGGCCGTGTTTATTTTATGTAAGGTTGTGTGTGTGTATGTGTGTGTGCGTGTTTTTGTGTATGTTTAGTATCTGTTGTTTGAATTTATATTGATTCCTTTACAACCAAAGTACTCCTTGTATCACAGAGTATGTAACGATGTGCTGTATGTCCTCACTTCTAATTTTTGTTGCTTTTCTTTGCAGCAAAACCCTTTTAGTGGTTATCACCTTTATATGCATGAATGTGTGCACTCCTTTTCAAATTATATATATTTTTTTACGTTGTTTATGTTCCTTTTCTATGTAACAAAATCCTTTGTTAATAGTCTAACACCTTTATATATGAACATTGTGTATGTATGCATAAGCTCTTGGAAATGGTTATCGAAATTGTCTTTAGTTAACACATTATATATATATATATATATATATATATATATATCTTTGCGTTAAAATAACTTTTTTTAAGCATTACCCATTGCAATCGTTTACATTGTATATCTTGCATACATCCTGCGAAATAACTTATATGCCATAAATGTCCGTTCTAATTTTACAGATAATAAACTAGCGAAAGGTGGAAAATTTGAGAGAGAGAGAGAGAGAAGAGAGAGAGAGAGAGAGAGAAGAGAGAGAGAAATGCAGCAGAGTCTCCGGACGAATCTTGGAGAGATCAAAATCGAGATAAAGACAAAGTTGGTATTTGGGATAATGAAAAGCCCGGATAAATAGTGTCATTATCCGATTTAAAGAATTAAAGTTAATGAGACTGGACGGGACAATGACAGTGACGGGGGATTTCCTAATACAGATATTTTCCTTGACGACTAAAGCCGGACCCTCTCTCTCTCTCTCTCTCTCTCTCTCTCTCTCTCTCTCTCTCTCTCTCTCTCTCTCTCAATTGTATCTTTAGGGGAAAATGGGGACCTATATTTTGTGAAAAGAATTATTGGATGTTGGGATAAGGTTTGGTTAGTAAAAAGTTGAGAAGAATTAATAGCAGTTACGAAAGGGTTTGATTACTGGAAGGCATTTCAAGAGATATGGCTCTGGGGCTCAGATGGGACACAGAAATATATATATATAAAGTATATAAACATACATATACACATATATCATTCGAGCTATAAATGTCCTTTAATATCTAATTCGCTCTACCTCGGAATTGATATATTTTCATATATGTACCAAAGGGGGATTTTTTAGTTGATAATAATTTCGTCCCCTCATGGGATCGAACCACCGTCCAGTCGGACGAAAACGAAATCAGGACGGCCTAGTGACGATATCGAGTCGGCCAACACAGAGGCTATAAGTTTATATCGATTCTGGCCTTACAAATTCACCGTCGAACTCGGCGTTTTCGTAATTAGAATCAATATGAAACCCCCTCTACCATGTTAACCAATTCGAACGTTTGACCAACGTAGCCTTGTAATGAATAATTATCACATCATCGTGATTCATATAGATCATTCGAATTGGTTAACATGGTAGAGGGGGTTTCATATCGATTCTAATTACGGAAACGCGGAGTTCGACGGTGAATTTGTAAGGCCAGAATCGATATAAACGTATAGCCTCACTGTTGGCCGACTCGATAACGTCACTAGGCCGTCCTGATTTCGTTCTCGTTCGACTGGACGGTGGTTCGATCCCATGAGGGGATGAAATTATTATCAACTAAAAATTCCCCTTTGGTACATATATGAAAATATATCAATTCCGAGGTGGAGCGAATTAGATATTAAATGACATTTGTAGCTCGAATGATCTATATGAATCCCGGTGATGTGATAATTATTTATTACAAGGCTACGTTGGTCAAACATTCGAATTGGTTAACATGGTAGAGGGGGTTTCATATTGATTCTAATTACGAAAACGCCGAGTTCGACGGTGAATTTGTAAGGCCAGAATCGATATAAACTTATAGCCTCTCTGTTGGCCGACTCAATAACGTCACTAGGCCGTCCTGATTTCGTTTTCGTCCGACTGGACGGTGGTTCGATCCCATGAGGGGACAAAATTATCAACTAAAAATTCCCGTATGGCACACATATGAAAATATATCAATTCCAAGGTAGAACGAATTAGATATTAATTAAAGGACATTTGAAGCTCGAATGATCTATATGAATCACGGTGATGTGATAATTATTCATACACACACATATATATATATATATATTACATAAATACATACATATATAGTAGTAAATCACTCCCCCAGAGATTAATACAACATAAACGTTAATTCAGGGATGGACAATAGAACTCAGCTATTTTTAACCACATAAAAAAAACCATAACCATAGAATAGCAGCAATTGCAGGTTCAAAAGCCAGACGGTAGAATCAGCTTTAATTAAACAAAGAAACACAATGGATATTTCAAAAGGAGCTTGGGACTCCGATATTATAGATAAAATCTTCCTCCAACCAGCGATTAAAAAGGTTATTGAAAAATTGTCAACTGGGGTGATGTAACGGCTGACCTGTAGACGTCTTGGTATAAATAACGTTTTTTTCTGTAACTTCTCATTCATCATCTGCCTGAAGAGAGAGACAGTTGGTCTCTGAAATATAGTATTTACTCTCTACATTTTAGCGTTTTTATGGGCTCCTTTATTAAATCGATTTCTGTTTTAACAGAAAATTGAAAATATTTTTTCAACCATATATATATATATATATATATATATATATATATAATATATATATATTATATATATACTATATATATACTATATGATATATATGTATATATATATATATATAATATATATATATAATGAGAGAGAGAGAGAGAGAGAGAGAGAGAGAGAGAGATAGTTACGAATTATGCTACGAATTAGTATATTTTCATATACCTAGGTATATGAAAATATACTAATTCCGAGGTTGAGCGAATTAAAAGATATTAAAGGACATTTGTAGCTTAATGCGTATATATGAATCACGGTGATGTGATAAGACTCATATCAAGTTGAACACTTTTCTGCTGAGCGCAGATTACCCATATTTAAACCGCTTTGAAGTTTCTTTTAAGTTTCTCTGTATAAAGTTTCCAATAATGTTAAGCCGGTTTCAATCCGAGCCTTACGTAAAATAATAATATTTGAATTATTAAGATTTATTATTTTTTGGGTATAAATGAATAAGACTGATTGTTAGTGTGGCGGTTTAAAAAAAAAAAAAGAAAAAGAAAAAAGACGAATACTTAGCAAACCAATGTAGATCTCATAGTGTTACATATAGTATATGCTTAAAATAATGTTATAGATTTTTTTTTTTTATAGGAACTGGGCTCTGTTTTTCACATCTGAAATTCTTAACATTCAAAGTGTTTTTTTTCCTTTGGTAATTATGTGGAAGATAATTTTGATCATTTATCCATGTTACTGCTACTTTACTTCAATTAAGAATATGAGATAGGATGTCTTTTGTAAATTCATAAATTTCGTGTAATGTGTATTGCTGATAGAACAGCATTAAATCAATTATTTACTCAATATGATTCTTTGAATGCTTTTGATCGTTTATTTTGTAGCTGGACAAGAGAATGATTAGGTTAGCTATTGATTCAAAGTTTATTGATGATTGGTTGTGATGAAAAACTCTGGGAAAAGTTCAAGTGGTTTGGTATAGGGTGTCTCCCTTAGTACTTAAATTAAACGAAATTTGCGACGTCAAATATAGTTATTAAATAAGTCCAAAATATTATATATTTAACTTCCGTCTGTTGTGAAATTAAACACTTCCTCTCTTATGTTATTTTAGCGAGTTAATGGTTCTTTTCTTCTCGTTCCATGTGAATGTATCCACATTTTGAATAACAATATCAACAACAAAGCCCTTCACAAGAACAACAAAAGTTGTTTAGATCTTTTGTTTTGATTCTCAGGACACGAGATAAAATTGTCTTTCTTTGTTGCAGGTAAGGAGACGGTTTTCTGCCGACGTAGTGTTGGTAAGTAATCAGGAGTACCTTACATGTGTAACGTGTGTGTGTGTGTGTGTGTGTGTGTGTGTGTGTGTGGGCGCATGCTCATGTCTATTGGTTTTATTGATCCTCCGTAATTTTTATGTTAGTTTTAGAGCCTTTAGTAGATGAAACAGAAGTCGTTTTAAAATTGATCCCCTTGAAGGAAAACTCTTCATATTATGTTACTTCGTCACCTGGCCTTTACTTGTTGACGTAATTTAAGCAAGTAGGAGGAGATACTGAAAGAGCAGTAAGTAGAAATTTGTTAGTGAAAATTGTGGAGTTTTTATGGGCATAAATAATGAATCTTGTTGAAATTGGATAAGTAACGAATATTTGGTAGATTTATGAGTAGAATATAATTAATGGTGCCTTAGGTTATGGTAAATTCTTTGCTTTAGCTTGGAATATTAGTCGCTTAGTAGCACCTTTTCTATTCAAAGGTCGCCCATGAGCGACAGAACCCGAGAAATAGCAAATTTTTGCGCAATGTTCCAGAGACCAAACATAAGCACATATATACATAGAATCTACTGGTCATCCAGATACATATGTAGTATTTATTAACCACAGTGCCCTCTTAACTTCTCGATTTCTTCACGTTTCGGAAACGCTTGTCACTACAAAGTCTTAAACCAAATTAAGGAAAAAATGCACTTACGATCAGTTCCCAAGCACCCTTTCTCCACCCAATTTGGGACCAGGAGAAACAGGTAGTGGCTTCTGATGACTCAAATCCGAGCCTTAGCTCACATGAACAGGACTTGAACACGAGAGCTGTGAATTCCTGTCTAAACCAACTGAACTACAGTGACTCTAATGCTAAAGCAAGAAAGGCTAATTTTTTTAGCCATGCCGTAATTTACAAGGAGTTGAGAGATATTGCATTCTGATTAAATAATTGTCAAGCTGAAAGCTGAAAGCATATTTGTGTGATTCTTCATGTGTAAAGGTGTAAAGTTTGTGTACATACTATATATATATAATATATATATATAGATATATATATGTGTGTGTGTGTGTGTGTGTGTGTGTGTGTGTGTGTGAAGATATATGTATGTATGTATGTATGCATGCATATATGTATGTATGTATGAACTATGGAAGTACTAAGCCGTATTTCTCAAAATGTGAGGTAAATTTCCCAATGAAATACATGTTACAGGACAAAGTGTATCAAAAATATGTATGTACAAAGCGTGAGGTTTCGTCCAATTGCTGTGGACTTGTTCACACACAAAAAAGTCCACAGCAGTTGGATGAAAGCTCAATCTTTACACATACTTATTTTATGTCCTGTTACACATACTTATTTTATGTCCTGTGAATTTTACCATATATATATATCTAATACATATTACATTGAGAGAGAGAGAGAGAGAGAGAGAGAGAGAGAGAGAGAGAGAGAGAGAGAGAGAGAGAGAATGAGTATAAAGGATACAAGTGGATGACTGTCTGCGTGAAGGAAGTAATTATAATTTATTAAGGCAAAGGATAAAGGGGATGGAAAACCGAACTGGTTTCGGGTGAAACGTGACTGGCATCCATTTGCGCAGCTGGAAAAAAAACTGATAAAATCAACCATCCATAACTTTTTGATTGACGGCCATGACCTATTACCAATAATAACTCTATTTCGTCTCGACATGAACACTTTAGCACCTCCCTGTTGGGTCTCGAAACCTGTCTTTTAATTCCTCCTCCACCTTCTCCTCCTCCTCCTCTATCAGTTTTTTCTTATCTTCCTTTTATGCCATTGTGAATGACTTAATAAGACGAATTGAATGTAATTCCTGCTCTGGCTTCGCAGCTTCTTCATCTGCATTTACTTCTGTATTTCCTTCTTCGCCATCTTGTCCTCCCTCCCTTCCTCACCCCCACCCCATCCTCCGTTCATTTCCAATCAAATTTTTCTTATTCTTTAACTATTACTCGAAGATTTGAATGAAAAGAATGACTTGTCCTACTTTTAATATATACATCTGAACCACTTTATCTCAGGAGCCTTCATTCTTTATGCGCTTGGTGAGAGTAATCTATCAAACATATATCTTTATGTATACTCATTCATATATATTTATGTATACTCATTCATATGTTTATTTGTTGTCCTTTTTTTTTCAATTTGTGGTCAGATAAAAGAGGTATGCCGGAGTCACGGTTGGTATAAGATACTTAGGAACGTATAGGAAAAGGAACAGTTATCAGTTATTTATATAAATTGAGGATAACTAAGCGAGCTTTGACCATTGGATTTCAAAGTAACAGGAAAGAAAGACGATTGTTACAAAGGATGAGTAAAGAAGGAAACATGGAATTTTACGCAGAAGATGTGGAGGGATGCAGAGCAACAAACGATGCTCTAGATCAAGAGAGCCATGATTTCCACGAACGGGAAGCGGAGATGAACACACAGACCAGAGCTGAACATCAATGCAGCATCGCTAGCTAGAACTCATCGCCGCCCCTCTTATCATCCCGGGCTAAGATGGCAAAAGGGCGGGCTCGATCTGGTCTGACACGACAGGATGTAAAAGATCTCTAGGCGACACAGGAGAGTACGAGGATATAAAGAAGAGGAAACTTTATTGCCGTTCGAAATGGAAGAGCAGTGAGGGATTTGCCACCGCAAATCGCGCTCTGCTGCCATCAGCCGCCGGAGTTAACAGTAGGGACGGGAGATCTTTATGAGGGTGACGAAAGGCGTAATATGATAGACAGCGGATGTGGTCTGAGGGGAACGGGATGAAATCCCATAAAGATTAATGATGGCATTAATGAAAAGAGACGCGGCGTCAGTCGGAGGCATCGAAAGCAGTTCTTGTCTTCCAGCCAGACACATTTAGGATGATGATTTTTTGTTTTCAATCTCTGATGCGTTTTGCCGGGAGTTTGTTCGTGTGTTTGCGAATACACGTTTGCATTTTGAAGGATTAAAAAAATGAAGAAGCTTCACAAGAACGGTTAGTGAAGTTCATGGGATTCTAGTAAATAAAATGTGAATAATACTATTTAAAACGCCACAGAGACAAATGAACGTATATTTTGTCATCGATCTTGTCCGTGCCACTGTTACGGACATCGTCGTGACTGACTCCTTGTAGCATAAACATGTAAAGGTTGACGTTCTTCGTGTTTTGAATAGTTTTACTTAGCTATAGCTATTGCTTTGCTTTACTCGTCCGACTTGTAATCCATTAGTAGGCCTTTCATATAATCTATATATCTATATATATATATATATATAGATATTATATTGAATATATGTGCGTATATACGTCTATATTTGTAATGTATATAAATTATTGTAATATATATAAATATATCGACTTTCATTTTATCTATTTTAACATTGTAAATATAGCGTTTTACACATAAAGGTCCGTTCAATTTCATGTCCCTTGTAAATATTTAATCTCTGAATAAAGATAAAAAAACTGAAAACATTTGTTGCAGAGGCTCTTATGAAATACGGATAATATAAGTTAGGTTATAGATGGGATGCTGTTTCAAGATAATGTGTTTTGCATCATATCATTCAGTTCCACCGTCTTGGCCTAGTGGTGCAGTGCTCAGCTCACGTTTGATGAGTTCATGATAGATCGAGGGGCTAACAGCTTCATCCTTAAGACTTGCTGAGAAACTGGAAGGCTGTACCTTTCTGGTGCCATTCCTGACAGGGAAAATGCAAATCGTGGACTATACATACACACACACATAAATATATATATATATATATATATATATATATATATTATATATGCATATGTATATACACCTATGTGTATGTATGTATATACTATAGTATATACATGTATGAGCATGAATATATATGTACATTGATATGAGTATGTGTATATCAATCTGTCTATCTTTCTGTATATATATATACTATATATATATATTATATATATATATATATTATATATATATATATATATATGTGTATGTGTATATGTATGCTTTTATATATATATATATATTATATATATTATATATATATATATATATATTGTAAAAATTGATGGTGTTTTAACTTCACCTATCAAGTATACCTGAAGTTCTTATAAGGTTTTGTTAGAGTAATTGTTATAAAAACCAATACTAAGCCTACTGGAATTTTAAGGCAAAATACGTTTGATGTAGAAATGGTTCTCAAGCAACGATGTATATGCTTTCTTTTTTTTGACTTTCATGTTTTTTTTGTTTTTTTTTTACTTCTGTGGTGATGAGAGAAGTTACGCAGTGGGAAAGATGTGCATTTCTTTTCAATTCTTACTTTCTAATACTGAAGATCAAGATGATCACGTATATCCATTTTGTCATTACTACGTACATTAGCACAAGGCGATATATATATATATATATATATATATATATATATATATATATACATACTATACATACATACATTTGTTTTCACTCTTACAGTAGCTCAAAGCTGGATGATATATATACGTACATTTTGTCACCAACAGTAGCATTTTGTGACTTCTACAGCAGCATAAAGTTAGACGATTTTATTTATATATATATATATATATATATATATTATATATATATATATATATATATATAGATATATTAGATTATATATATATATATATATATATATATATATATATATAATATATATATATATATATATATTTAACGATTATAATGATCTGTATCTGTGATCCTATATAGTAAAGACAAAACTGAAACCTACTCAGCTTAACACTTGAACAAACCCTCCGAAACATCGGGAGTAATAAGAAGCGCACCGGGGGAAGATTCTCAACCCTCAAATAATATATTCTCGTCCGTCCAGGTGGTCTAATCCCTGCTTTTATTTCCAGGCTTGTCATTCTGCTGCCAATTCCAGCCTTTTATTTTTACCCACCGGGTCTCTCTGTCCCTTCATACCGGGAGCATTAACTTCCTCACATTAGCCTCAGCAGGTTACTGCTGTCGGTGTTAATGCATTTCTAACGATGGGTGTGTGCTATAATGAACTCGTCACAAGGTGAATGTGTTTGTGTCTGTGTCTGTGTGTGTTTCGTTGCGTTTGTCTGTATGTGTGTGCATTCTTTCGTCACAAGGTAAATGTGTTTGTGTCTGTTCGCGTGTTTCGTGGCTTTTGTCTTCATGTGTATGTGTGCGTTCCTTCGTCGTGAGGCGAATGCGTTTGTATCTGTGTTTGTGTCTGTGTGTTTCTTGGTGCTTTGTCTGTATATGTGTGTGTGCGTTCGTTCATCACAAGGCGAGTGTGCTTGTGTCTGTGTGTGTGTTTTATGGTGTTTGTCTGTATGTGTGTACGTTCGTGACACTTGTCTTTTTAATGGAACGAGATGATATTCATTAGTTCAGTCACCGAGCACTTGCTTATTATTATTATTATTATTATTATTATTATTATTATTATTATTATTATTATTATTATACCTCAGGTTTGCCCCCTCTTTTCCTCTCTTGGTCCTTGTTTTCCTCTTTCACCTTTTCCTCTCTTTCTTTTCATCCGTTCTTATATTTTTTTATATTTCTTTTTACTTGTTGTTGTTCTTAGGTAACTTGAATAGTAATGAAAATCTCTGTTTATGTGTATTAAATTGAGGCCAAGTTTTATGCTTCCTGGGTGGTCTAGGGTAAGTCAAAAACAGATACATCGCCTCTCTCTCTCTCTCTCTCTCTCTCTCTCTCTCTCTCTCTCTCTCTCTCTCTCTCTCTCTCTCACCACAGCAGCAAAATGTTAGTCAATTTTCACTTGGCTTAATTTTTCTCTATTGAACAAAAATTTATCTTGTTTTCTTTTATTATCGTAATTCCCTTTAATTAAGGCCATAATTTGCCTTTATTTCCTGAAGATTTTGTATTTTACTTGTAACTGTCTGTAGTATTATTCATCCCAAGTTAATTACCTAAACCTTTGTGGCTATCAAGAAAATTTCTCGAAGAGAAAATAGTTGATGATATGGGCATAATCTTTGTCCAGCAAAGGTTTAATGGTAGTTAATGAATATAAAGGTCAACGTTTATGCGCATGCGCGTGTGTGGTCGGGGGAAAAAAAAAACAAAACCAAAATGCACGGCTCTAATTTTGGAACTGAAGAGCTTATGTGCGGCGATAAGTTGTGCTTGTAAGGTTGTTTTAGGATTCCATTAGCGTGAGACTTTTGCTCCGAGATGTCTTGAGCGTTCAGAAGTGTCAGAGAGAGGTTAATTATTCTGCAAGCAGCGTTGTTAGGGATTGTGGCAGATATTCGCTGGGAGAGAGAAAGAGAGCGAGAGAATGATATCCGACAGTAGTTAATCGACTCGGTACTGTAATAAAACCTCACACAATAATTGTATTAATTTATTCATTGAATTGTGGATTTATTTGTTCTTCACGAATAAATGATCTCTTCTTTGTGTATTTACTGTCACCTTTGGTAACTTTGTGCAAATAGACACCACATTCTTTAGAAGCTTGTTCCATAGGAATAGGGTTCATCTTCTGAATAAAATAATAATAATAATAATAATAATAATAATAATAATTAATAATAATAATACCATAACACGTTCACAGCTGAACCAAGAAAGTAGTGCAAATTTTACAATAATATTTAAAACGGCTAAATTATGCGCAATCCTGCTTTTCATGCGTTATTAAATCTTGCCTTTCGCCATCCGTGAATGTTGTGACCCCTGGGCAACGGCCCACATCCTCTATCGGATCCTCCTCGTTCAATAACGATAATTTCATCATCTTTCTGAATTTATAAGACAAGGCAGTGAGCTCATTATAGCTCGTGTTTTCCTTGATGGCACGAGGGAATTTCCAGCACCGTCCCTCCGAGTGCCGCTCTCGTGATGGGGGGCGGAACCCGTCTTTGTATGTGTTGCATCGACACCTTGCAGACAGTTGAGTAGCTTGTAGATAGTTTATTTTATTTATATATTATTATTTTTTTTTTTTGGGGGGTGTAGTTTCAGGAAGATCAGTGGGAAATGTCAATCACATCCATGTTGAAAGCTTTAGGCCAGGAAAGGCTACTCGCGCATTTCTTTGTTATATTCGGGAAGGAAATCCATCTGGTCCATTTCTAATAGCCTTGGGCCATCGGAGGGAATTGAGGTTGCACTAGCTGGCTTTATAAGCATTGTAAAACCCCTTCCTTTTATAGCATCAGGTAAAACACCAACCTCTGTGTTTCATCTTGTCCTAAAGACCAAGTATTAACAGAACCTGCTGTAGTCTCGCTTTCAAAATAGTCACATTATATGCTTATCTACAGACTTAAATATAGTAAAATAAAACAAAATAAAATATTTCCTCGACTTCGTTACATGGCAACAGGGGTGGGGGTCTATCGCCGCCGGGCGCCTTCCTCCCCCCCCCCCCCCCCCCCTTCCACCCCACTTCATCGTCAGCTTTGCAATCCACTCGTTCTAATTACACGCCGACCAACGGCTCGTCCTCCTCCTACTCCGCCCGTTCGCCATAACGCCCACTTCACCCAGCCCTTGAATGTTAGTTTATTGCCAATTGGAATAAATGACGCGACCAGCCTCCTGTATCGCTGAGCCTCACCTGACCTTTGTCCCCCGACCTCTTGCGAGAAAATCCACTGTCGAATTCTACCTTAATATTATTCTCCTTGCGTTTTAATACATTTTTATCTATTTCTTAATTTAGTAATTTTTTTTTCTTTTGAAATGAGTGGGATCTCTCTCTTTTGTATATCACTTTACCTTCTTTTACTTCCTAATGAGCACCATATTCTTTGGAAGCACGAATTTCAAGTCAGTGGTGGGCTTGTTCGGTATGAATAGGTTTCATCTTTAAATAATAATAATAATAATAATAATAATAATAATAATAATAATAATAATAATAATACTGGGCAGACCCAGAGCCCTTTTCGACCACAGTCAAATGTTCTTGGAATATGATGATTGAGGTCCGGTTATGGAGTGGCCGGCCGCCGCTCAGCGGCACCTTCTCTTTGATGAGGTCCTCCACTCAAGTCCAAAAACGGCCCAAAGTGGCGCAGTTCGCACGAGTTTCATTATCTATAAAACGAAGGTTACTTTTGTTTGAGGCTTCGAGTTTCTGTTTAAGATTTCTGGTTTTAATTACGATTTGCTGAATTTACTCGACCGGCGTAACATTACTATTATTGACAATTAAAAGCCACAGTAGTGTTAAAATATATTATTGTACAATGCTAAAAATTATTAAAAATTAGGTTGTAAAGCTCCCTCCATTGTTTGACCATCAGTAGGACTGAAGAAGGATACGGGGCAGTATCCGAAAGTCTCTCCGAGTAATTTTTAGCATTGTACAATGATATATTTTAACACTGCTGTGGCTTTTAATTGTCAATATTATAGCCTCGTTACGGAGGTTCCTTAGTTCATTATTATTATTATTATTTTTTTTTTTTTTGCTCTATCACAGTCCTCCAATTCGACTGGGTGGTATTTTTATAGTGTGGGGTTCCGGGTTGCATCCTGCCTCCTTAGGAGTCCATCACTTTTCTTACTATGTGCGCCGTTTCTAGGATCACACTCTTCTGCATGAGTCCTGGAGCTACTTCAGCCTCTAGTTTTTCTAGATTCCTTTTCAGGGATCTTGGGATCGTGCCTAGTGCTCCTATGATTATGGGTACAATTTCCACTGGCATATCCCATATCCTTCTTATTTCTATTTTCAGATCTTGATACTTATCCATTTTTTCCCTCTCTTTCTCTTCAACTCTGGTGTCCCATGGTATTGCGACATCAATAAGTGATACTTTCTTCTTGACTTTGTCAATCAACGTCACGTCTGGTCTATTTGCACATATCACCCTATCTGTTCTGAATAACCAATAGTCCCATAATGGAATCTTTGCCTGATCATTTTCTATCACTCCCTCAGGTTGGTGCTCGCACCACTTATTAGGTAAAGGCGGTTACTTTATTCAGGTTTCTTTGGATATGTCTTCTGTAAATTGCCAAGAAAAGGGGTTAGCTTCTGTATTAATAAAAAAATCTAGAAGTAAATTTAAATCAAGCATATTTAATATATCGTCACATTTCGCTGTATATTTTTGATTTTCTTTGCTGTTTGCATATAATGCTAATGGTGTTAAAGATGGATTTAAAAATATCTTGTTTACAAGCAGTATCATATATATATATTATATATTATATATATATATATATATATATATATATATATATATATATATATATCTATATCTGCGTGTGTGTGTGCTTATGGATCCCCATTGGGAGTACTACTAAGAGCGTGCTGGAAGCGTAACATTATCAATTGTCTTCTGTTTTACTTTATTTTGTTCAAACGTCAGTACAAGGGCTGTGTAATAAACGCTGAACCTTCCAATTTCTTACCGTCTTTGGAGAAGTTTCCCAGTGAAAACGTTCAGACCCAAAGTAGAAAATGAAAATGAAAGATGAACATATATATATATAATATATATATATATATATATATATATATATATATATACATATAAAATACACACACGCACACACACACACACATATATATATTATATATATATATATATATATATTATATATATATATATATATATATATATATATATATAGTCATTATAATGTGCGTGAGCTTAGGCGAAAGTTATTGCTTGGCCAGGATATGTTTTAATCTTTCCGAAGTTGTTAAAACGGCTCTGCATTTGCATTAGCGATCCCCCTCTGACCGGCAGTGGTGTACTAATTAACCTGCGGTGTCTGTGCCCATGATGTTATTGATGGGGCAGAGCTTCTTTATGTCTTTTTCATTTCGTGCGTGCCCGGAGACCTTGCCCGACTTCCTCGGGTGGTTATGACGAATGCTACTGCTAATTTCTCTCTCTCTCTCTCTCTCTCTCTCTCTCTCTCTGCTTAATGCTCCCTTTGCCGTTAGCTAACCTTATGGACAAAGCAGATTTACTTCTTAGAACGCTACTGCTAATTCTCTCTCTGTCTGTCTGTTGAATATTGCCTTTGCCATTAACTGACTTTATCGACAAAACAGTTACTTCTTAGGACGCTACTGTTAATATTCTCTCTCTCTCTCTCTCTCTCTCTCTCTCTCTCTCTCTCTCTCTCTCTCTCTCTCCCCGAGGACAACTAATAGAAACATTTAAAATACTGAAAGACATAACAAATTTAGACTGTAACTTATTTACGTTAGACGAAAACCAGACAAGAAATAATGGATGGAAACTAGAACTGAAGAGATACAACACATCCCATTGTGGGAACTTCTTTACATGCGAGATATGTGACACGTGGAATAAACTGCCACCAGAAATTGTAAACAGCAACAGTGTGGAAGAGTTTAAAAGAAAGATAGACAAAATCATGAGGACACGTGAATGCACAGTAAAACCTGCTCCTACAGATAAGTGAGCACACGATGTCTCCTTGGATGGACTAATATGTCTTTGAGACATCCTAATCCTTATAACTCTCTCTCTCTCTCTCTCTCTCTCTCTCTCTCTGGATATTTTCTTTGCCATTAAGTAACCTTTTGGACAATGCAGAGCTACTTCATAGGACGTTACTACTAATCTCTCTCTCTCTCTCTCTCTCTCTCTCTCTCTCTCTCTCTCTCTCTCTCTCTGCTGAATGTTCCATTTGCTGTTAACTAACCTTTCGATCATAACAGAACTACCTCTTAGGACATTCAAGGCTAACATAGAGTATGTACAAGTTACGTTTCTCTTACTGATACCCTCCATCATTATCCACTTGTAACCAAATTAACTTTTCGTTCAGGGGACATTAAAAAGGACCCTAGGTGCCGAGACAGCCTTGGTTGTAAGAGTAGGATTCGGATTGGTTTGTCTTATTATTTGCTTTTATGTGCACGTTGACAAATTGGTTCTTATCTCGTAATATTTTATCTTGTTTAAATCTTGTTTTGGTAATCGGAATCTATCAAATGGTGGCTGCTTACTAAGGGTTGAGTTAAAAGTTTTCTGCAGACATTATATAGGCAATTTTTCATCTTTCTAGTGCTTGCAAAGGTTGCTGATATGAAGGTCTGTGTACCCAATTCCTTGTGCCCAGTTGCCTGTCTTCCCAACACCCAGTGCATTTACATGAAATAATTATTCACTTGTCATGCCCTGGCCGATCTAACTGTTAGCATTCGAGACAATCTTGGCAGTGGACATGGGTCCAGGCTTGTTCTAATTGATCTCGGCATTGTGTTTGCCAATGTTGATAGGGGTTTCTTCATTAAGAACTTTATAAGTTATGTAGACGGTTATGACTATCAAGGTCTAAATAATAGAATTCTTTAGAATTTGACCACCTTTATCTCCTTCCTAGGTCTTTCTCATGGGGAACAGTAGAGTTGTTGATCAAATTTCAGTGAACCTGTGTCAGACCAGTCATGTGAAACATTCCACAGCATAATGTATTTCGGGAAATTGTTGTTTTTAGTCTCCTAGGTTACTTGACTGTTCTTGAAAATTGGATATCTTAGCATCCTCATAACAACTCCCTTTTTTTCCCCTTTATGTGTTACGTTCCCCCCCCAAACCTTTTATTGCGAATTGAAATAGCTGCTATCCTCTGGGACTGGCCAGCAGGTTGTGATACTTGTGTTGTATGAGGCTTAACTCAAGAAAATCAATGCTGTAATGACATTGTACAGTGCCATCACTCACTACTTGACAATTCTGAATACTCAACTTTGGTAACAAATAAGTAACAGCTCATAAATACTGTAGTTCATAAATACTGTAAAACCTAGAAAATGATAAATTGATTGCTAAACTTCTTGTATCAACAGGTATGATGGTATTGAAACAAATTCCTCAGGTTCTGTATTTTGGTATTATCAGTCTTTATCTCCTCTCTAGGTGTCTGGGAGCTATATTGTCTTGATAAGATTATCAGAAATGCCAGTTTCCTTTTTGTTTTTTGTTTTTATTAAGGTTGTTATGATATTGATCGTAATATGTAGGCATGTTGGAACATTTCCATAAGTTTTATTTCAATATGAGAATTCTGTTATATCTTCGGTGTCTTTTTTTTTTTATATGAATAGTGCGGGCTGCTCATCTCGCAGTGTCAACAGCTATATTCTTCTGATGCTCATAAGTCACATTGCCCAGTATCAGAGGGTTTTCATTCTTTTCACTCATACTGTGGAACAGTTTTCTTGGCAGAGTATTTGACCTGTATTAAATGTGTCTGTCGTAGCTGTGATTGCTGTAGAGACGTGGTCTTTGAAAGCTTCGGTTACAATCGGTAGAATTTTTTTCTTTTTTTTTCTTTTTTTTGCGTGTTTCGTTGTAAGTGGTACGTTCAGTAGGCGCTTTTAATGTTGCGACCCTATTTGATTAACATTAGCATGACTCTGTTAAGGGTACGTCTTTGAAACTGACGGAATCCCAAAAGTTCCTTTAGGTATTGATATAAATCCTAAGGAAGTTTTTGAGGATCCTTCTAGAAATTGTTTACCATCAGGCGTCACTATTTTGGATTATTTCATTCTGGAGAACATTCAGTCGCGTTTAAGATGTTCCTCAAGGGGTGGGTTGGGGGATGGGAGGGTGTTGGTGTCTGGTCGTATATTTAAGGCCTGTTTCGTTTATTGAGTCAATTTCTTTGTAGTTGTTCAAGAAAATTGCTTCTTCATTTTATATGATTTATCTATTGTCACTCTTTGTACACAATGAATTTAATGTTATGAACATGAGTCACTGTATATATTATTTTGTTTTTGAAAAGACGAAACTGTGCCTTACTGTATTTGACAGCATGTAGACTCGTGGCCATGCCATCTAGTGAATGAGAAATCCGCACCATTTTTCAACAAAATGAATTAAGTATAAGTTTGTTTGTTACAGGATCTCTCCGTGCAAAATCCGCCGTTCAATGTGGATTATGAAACATGTCTTAATGGTGAAGTCCTCTTAAGGTACCCGTGTTTTGAATGGCTGTATTGGTTCTGTAATTCATTTATAGATCAACTTCTTGCATGTTGAAATTTCGTGTTGTAATTATTGGACGCACTATGATGTAGGAAATTAGTAGATATATAGTATAAAGCCTTCATTATTACAACAGCTTATCTGCACGATTTTGCAGATTATAAGTTATGCATGACGTCGGAAATTAGGTTAAATAGGTTAGGTTTTAGATTAGGTTGGGCTAGCCTGATTCTAACAGATATTGAGATTTATTTGAAGGAAAAAAATGAGGTCTTAGCATATATATTAATGGACATAACGCGATTTCATAGTTGCCAAGTCTCTCTCTCTCTCTCTCTCTCTCTCTCTCTCTCTCTCTCTCTCTCTCTCTCTCTCTCCGAAACGCTGTTGTTCTAACAGAGGCCACATTATGATTTGAATTCAGTAACATGAATTTCAATTAATCGTAGAATTTAAGTCTGCTTTCATTTGGCGTAATCAGCCTGTGTATCTTATGGATTATGTAAACCAAAATTAGCATTTGTTGCATGATTGAAATACTCGAATCAATTAATAGTCATGCCTTGTATTCATTACAGCCCCGAGCATTTTTCTCAATCCAAAGACACAAACCATCGAATTAGAATCAAATTTTGTATGCTTATCAGCATCGTCATTATCCCCTTCATAAATATGAAACACCTGTTGCAGTAACATGTTTACATGTTGATATCCGACCATTTTTTTTTTCTCTCCCTAATCAAGTCTATGACTTTTTTGACATATTGGGAAACCTGTCTTTTTAAAAACGGACAATTACCCGCTTCTGTATAAAGGCCTCGTTTATATTTACACACTCGAACACGGATCATGTCAGCATATTGGGGCAAAAAGGGGCCGAGGAACATGCATATAAGAGCCAAACGTACATCCATATGCATGTACATGCTAATGCCGACACACAAGCACTTAAACCGCCACACCGTAAAACGAAGCTGTTAACGAAGTAAAAAAGGAGACTACATCGTTATCGGCATTTTTTTGTATTTTAAATGATATCTTCATCATTATGCTAATGAGGCAGTAGAGATCAGTTCACCTCCTTTGGGTAGAATAGCGGAAACTGGTTCGCCTCTATGCGTCCCGAACCGAAGGGTATTTTTGGCTTCATCCTTATCATCATCATCATCTTCATCGTGAAGACGTAATCATGCATCGTACCTGCTTGCATGATGTAATTCGTGAAAAATGGCTCGGTGTTTTAACGCTTATTTTCCTTAATCTAATTGAAAGTTACCGTCACTGAGATGGATTTTTTGGGAATCCGTAATCGAAGTCGATTCCGCGATTCGTCTCATTCGGTAATTGTCGCTGCCATATGCAATAGCCCCCGATACTGAGTCTTCGAACAGCTTTATTATTGCCGGCCCTGATGCATAGTCAGAGGGGGGAGGGGACAGCCTCAATTTACATTGCAGCATCCAAATTAGCCCCACGCCATGACGTTTGGTAATTGTTGTTATTATTGTTGGAAAGTCATATCTTGCAGATTGCTGAGTATCCAGCGAAGTTGCTTCAGGCTAATTCGCTGGTTAAAATGGCCCGCGGCCTTCCTTATTTTTGTCGAGTTTTCCCTTCGATGTGGCAGATGAAAAACATGCTTGTTCGTCCCAAAATGTAAATTTATTCTTGTGCATCGCATTTCCATTGCTGAGAAAAATGTATTCTGCTATTGTCCAAGGTAAGACACGTTCAACGTTTCGGGTGTGTTGGTATATTTTACTGTGAGTGAATTATAAAAGCTGGATAGTAATGGCATCAGTTATTTATTTTATATCAGTATACAGACGATATAATTAAATTACCATACACAATGTAGAACAGGAGATAAAAAGACAGCGGTAGTGGAGAACCTCCAGTTCTGAATTTATGAGAGAAATACGGGAATCTTGAATGTTATAAATTTTTTGAGGCAGCCGCACGCAAAATCATTAGAAGGAAACGAGAAGTTATTCGAGAATCCGGAAAGGTATAAACTATATTCGTGATACGAATTGGTTTGTTATAGAACTGTATTTACGTTACAGTTAACACTATTAGTCTGTACGTGTAAGTAAATCATTGGGACTTTTCTTTTCATTTTTACACGTATGTAAAATGAACGGGGCATAGGATCAGCTCCGTGTTCGGGATTTGGTCTTGATGACAATGAGGGGAAGAACAACGGAAGCAGATTGTGGTAAATTAGTTTAGAAAACAGAAGGGTTAAGGAGATTGCAGATGGACGTAGAGTTGGAGTGCGTATTACATTCAAAATGAGACTATTATCCAGAGCTGAAACGTTTCACCTGTTTTAAAACATTGAAGCCTTAGGACAGAAGAAATAGATAGTTCAAGAGTGTATGAATTTCTTTGAGGAAATAAAGAGATGGCAGTGTAATAATATGTAATTAGTAATTGAATGGAAAGATAATAGAACGAGTAATTGCACAATTCACACTTCCAGTCTTGATTAGTGTTAGCTTTGAGGACGGAGGAGGAAGAATTGTCGGACAGGAAAGAAATTAAAATTTCAACATGAATTTTCAGACTTCGTTATGTAGCAGAGGCCAAGAAGTAACGATAAAAATTATTGAAACTTGGAACTTGAGTAATTGAAGTATTCAAGTACTCTTTGGAAATTTGCTGAAAAGGGGAACAGTAGGATAGGACGCAACCAAAAATTCCACGGAAGGCAGACCTTGTGGAAAACAACAGGTTAGGTAGAGCTATGGGTGGTAAGGTAGATGAACTTGGGAGATGACGTATCATGGGAACCGAAATCCTGATAAGTACTAGAATGTATAAAGAAGCCTCGGAATATGGAATTCTATCCGTGGTCAGTCAATCAGTCAGTCGACTGACAGGAGATGCATGGGGCGTCCATGAAATCTCTGCAGATGTCTGGGCCAAGAAGTGTTGACGTCCTTATTAGGAAACCCCCTTTTATACTCTTCGCAACATCCTTTATGTATTGTTTGTTTATTTGTATACATTTAGATCACAGCTTCCAGAATAAATAACATGATGTTTATTGCTGCAAGTGTACATTCTTTACGTTGATAGGCCTGGTTTGCTGAATTTATATACTTCAGGTGTTACCTCAATATTGTGTTCTTCTAGCGTATTGTAGCGATGATAAAAACTGCTTGTATTATCGATCTTAATAAAATTTTTTACAACCCCTTGTCGAATAAGGAGGATACGGATTATTTAAAATTAGTTTCACGCTCTTATTTATTATATGATCCTGGTCCTTATCTCAGACCTCTAGATTTCCTGCTAGTAAGTGGTCCTGCTAACAGACTAACGAGAGGGCTAATCTGTAAAATCTCCAGTCGAATCGAAGGGAGATTGTAACTCACAAATTGCCGTTTGTAACTCATCTATATCATCACAAGCATCATCACTATCATTTCCATTATTGATATTACTTTCATTGTTATTACTGCTGCTTAGTTAGACGGTTCACTTCCCTGAATCAAACGAGGACCATTTCGGCGACGAATCACATTATTTAAACAAACAGATGTCCACATTTCTATCGCGAAACGAAAGATGGTTTGTAAATGAAAATGGATGAGAATTGTCGTAAGAACACCAAGACTAATGGGACTAGCAGCATTGTCCTTTTCTAGCCCAGCCCCGAAGAAAACGGGAATAAAGAAGTGTGGAGCCTAACCGCGATGGAGGCGATCGAACCACGTATTGCAAATTCACAAAATAATTTTAAAAATTACTTTCGTGATTCAGGGTAGTTTTTGGTGGAATCCTAAAATAATTATTTATTAATCTAACAATAAAATGCTGTCCTTTGCCCCTTGCTACCCGCACCCCATTGAGGAAGATGTGATAATATTTTGTAAGTTGCCAAATCATTGACACGTTTTTTACTTCAAAAATAGAGGAAAAAGCAAAACCAAGTAAATATTCACTTAACCGTCTCCGCGGGCCTCGGCTTAATCATTTGTGTTTTACCTCCTTTTGATTTATAATCTACTGAATATTCTGCTTGAGTAATCGATTCAGATTGTAGCTCTTGTAAGATTAATGTGATATACGATCCCTCGTTCACTTCCATATTCAGTGTGAGACCGGTGAGGCTGCCTGTTAGGTAATGTGTTTGTGGCTTCGAAAGGATAGCAAAAAATCTCTCTCTCTCTCTCTCTCTCTCTCTCTCTTCTCTCTCTCTCTCTCTCTCTCTCTCTCTCTCTGCTTCAGTCAATCGCCGGTGTTTCACTTCATTCCCACCGTAGATATGTTGAATTTCTTCAATACTTTAAGGCAAAACTTGCAAAATGAATGAGAAGAGACAGGCGATCTCGAGTGATGAATGAATCATTTAATTTCTGTTCTATTCACCATTCTGTAGAGTCGTAAGGGATGTTTAGTAGATGCTTTATGATCCCTGGATTAGTTTTGGAATTGGAAGTGAAGCATTATATTACCGGGAGCAGATGCTGAACCCATGTTTGAGGAAAGATATGCGTGCACCGGCAATATTCATCTTGGTAAGCGTAAGGTTAAAACAGAACATTTACATAAAGATAACCTGTTTTTAATCGAGGATGGAGTGTAGAGGCCATTCTCTACTGGAATGCCGTCCTGATGTTTTGAATAATATTCTTTCGGTACTTTAGATCGTGAAGTCGATAAAGTTTAGATATGCTGGTGACATTTCATTTGATTCGAATTTTTTTGTTTTTGCGTTCTGGCGTCGCCAAAGATTTGTATACCGGCGTCGGGGCTTATAGAGACATTAAGGCTTATTTACGAACAGTTTTTGCGTAAATTGCTCTTGTTAGGGAAGAGCAAAGTCCTGTACTCTTACTCATCCATGTAAAAAGCGTATATTACTCTCTCTCTCTCTCTCTCTTCTCTCTCTTATATATATATATATATATATATATATATATATATATATATATATATATATTATAAAATATCTCTATATATATATACATACAGAGAAGAGAGAGAGAGGAATTTGTAAATATCGTATGTCTACAAAAGCAACGTATGAAAGCGAACATAATCTTTAAAAAAAACAACAGGTAATGATTATTAAAGTAAAAACTAATCTAAGTACGTATTATATGCAGTGATATATACGTATGTATATATATAGCTATTTGCGTATGTATTCATACATGTACATAGATTAGTTATTACTTTTATTAATTACCTGTGGCTTTTGTTACAAGATTATGTTAGCTTTCGGACACTGCCTTTGCAGGGATACAATATTTACAAATTCCTCAAGAATTTTTATCCATTACGTAAAAGTGTCTAGGTGAAAAATAATCTCATTCTGCAGACAGTTCCTCTTACACATTTCAAAGTCTTCCTGGTTTGTTGTTTACTTCCTCGTATTTGCAGCGCTCGTGCGTGCATGTGTGTTCGCATGCATGGCAATTAGAGCCATTATCCAGTGTTCCAGTCTTTGTACTCAAGTCATTAACATTTTTGAACGTCCAGGTTCCAGCCTAAAAAAATGCCCAAAGATTAAACACTGGGCAGTGATTCTGCATTCTTTAATTAAAGATGTGACGTCAGTGCACTTTTATTTGTTTAGATAAACGCTTTTCTACGGGTATGATTTCCTTCTTCGTTTGAATGCATTTTTTTCGTTTACATTAATTAGCCGCATATTATGAGACAGTTATAATTGCAGCTTCATTAAACAGTTTAATTAATTGCTCAGCGTGGGTCTGTATGGAGTCTGTACCTGTCTTCGAGGATGATAGCTCAGCTCTGCATGGGAGTGAATGGCAATATAAGAGAGAGAGAGAGAGAGAGAGAGAGAGGGAGAAATGACTGACATGCGAGACGCTCATGGCAAAAGTCCGTAAGACGATAAGGGAAGACGTGACAGGCATATGTAAGTTTGAGTGTGTTTGTGTGTGTGTGTGTGAGAGAGAGAGAGAGAGAGAGAGAGAGAGAGAGAGAGAGAGAGAGAGATGCGAGTCACATGTCTATGACTGGTGTACTAAACACAAGCTTCTTCTAAGCAAGAAACTTGGCAAGATGGGATTCCCACCAATGAAGATCGATCTTCGTGAACAGGGTTCCAAGCCCTGTTACAAAAGGAACGGATTTAGAAACGGATAGGGCTTTGTTTCCCGTTTCCTCGTAAAAGGATTCTGCAGTGAATGAAAGATATATGAAATTTATGTGAAGTAACAAATCAAATAAGCACACGGAGTCAGGAATGATTTAGGTCTTGCTGGTGGAAAATCCGTTCTGCCTCTGTTGCCGGGGGACTTGAATTGAAACATTTTGGGCAGTTCGCCTCCGGTGAGTCGTATCAGGCTGGAAAAACATTGAGGGCTAGCACCCTCACCCTAAAATTCTAGCATTACCAGAATCAGAAAGGTTAACAGACTCTGGAACAGCCACCTTTAAGGGTAGAAATTGTAGAGTGCATATATATTATATATATATATATATATATATATATATATATATATATATATATATATATATATATATATATATATATATCTGATGAAAGAAGCCCATCAGAACGCCAAAATGTAGAAAGTAAATACTATATTTCAGACCAAACTGTCTGTCTCTGATGAGAGAGACAGTTTGGTCCCTGAAATACAGTATTGTATTATTTACTTTCTACAGTTTGGCGTTTGTGTGGCTCCTTTCATTAGATTGAATTTGTTTTAACAGAATATATTTCATAGTCATATATATACATATATATATGTCATATATATATGTTGTATCATATATATATATATATATATTTGTATATATATTTATATATATATATATATATATATTTATATATATGCGCGCGCGCGCGTGTGTGTACTATATGCGAGCGCACCCTTGCGTAGACAGATAGATAGGTAGAATGTCTGCAAGAGGGGCCACACAGACAGGCACGGGATGATTAATCAAATCAGTGAATTAATGACTACACAAATACAGAAAACGCCGTTCTTTGAGCATCTTTGCCGCTGCCGCTCTCTTCTGAAACCGAACTACCTGGCAATAGCTGCACGTGCTACAAGCAAATCATTCCTGGTTTTTTTTTTTTCTCTTAAGTCCTTTTTTACTGCCTCTCGTTAAAAGCCAAGCAATAATCTTTCAGGGTCCCAGTTCCCGAGCGCTAATTTGCCCTCCCAGTTAGCCAACTATGAGTGATAACTACCTCAAGCCGCATCTTAACGAGGCAGAAATTTTTGCCGAAAACAAAGAGGCGAAATAAAAAGAATAGCTAGCGAACGAGCCAAAAAAAAAGAAAAAAGAAAAAAGGGGATAAAAAACAAGAAATACGACGACGGTGATAAAAAGTTACCGATAGCTGTCACCACCTCATAATTCGTTCTCGCCAATGCTATGGAGAGAATGTTAATGATGTGAATGAATGTTGGGAACACAAACGCGAAGGGCACTAATTTTGGCAAATATCATACGGGTAAAGAGTTCTCGTATGCATGAGAATGTTATCGTCTTTTTTTCTCTCTCTCTGAGAGAGAGAAATAGAGAGAGAGAGAATGAAAACATCAGCAGTAAATCATCTTTTAGTCTCTTTTCTGAGACTTCCACGGCCACATAAAGACACTCCGATGAGTAAAATGTGTAACTTAAAAAGTTTCCATTTTGCGTATAAGGACCAGACTATGCAAATCAAGACGAGTCTTTGGATTCAAAGGGGAGTAATTAGCCTCTTTAGGTGGATTCACTTGTGCTCAGTTTCGAAGGGAGGTCCTCCGTCCCCTTCTGAATCCATGGCCCCTGCAATTATTTTTCACCACCAAATAAATTTTGTTTATGCTTGCTAATGATACCGTAGATGTATTTGGTCGGTGTAATTATTTTATTTTTATTGATTAATTAGTTTACTTTACAGCTGCGCCTAGTGCATCCTACGATTTATGAAGGTTTATATTAAAGCCGTTTTCTCTTCAGTTAGATACGGGGTCTTAATACGCACTCCAAAGTACATGGTTAAGGAAAAAATAACATTAAACGAAAATATAAGATTTTAGAAACGCATAAAAAGATATACAATAAGGAAATAGGATTTCGATATGCAAATTATATATAGAAAGTGCAAATGAAGGTCGGTGATCAGAACTTGACTTCTTTCATGTTCAAGATTGATCCTGAAAGGAGAAATTAAGGACTTTGGATGAGTAGTATAGTAAGAGTTTTCATTAGTATCCTCCTCTTATTCATATTTGTGCGGTTTCTTCTTCGGAAGCCTTCATAGCGCGTTAGTTACTGTCTTTTTGGCTGGTTGTGTAGATTGTGTATTTTTGCTAAAAGTGTATTTTTGCTGAATAGCTGTAAAGTTAATCTTATTTATTCGTTCAATTTTGACACTAATGCTAAAGAATTACTGTATACTCATTTGGCAGTCAATATCTGACAGTAGTTTTATTTATACCGGTTATACTTTTTATTAATTACAGACACTAATTTTTTTTCTTTATACGTTTGAAAATGGAATTGTATACATAATTGAAGAACTTTCATTTCCATTCATTTCTGATGCACATATTATAAATGACATACTTGGCATTATTGCTTCCTTGTTGATTATCTACCCATGAAAAGGTTTTTTTTTTTTGGGGGGGGGGGGGCGCTTGAAAGGATGACTTGTTCTTTCCGCTGTCTGTCCGTCTGTCTGTATTTCCGGCCATCTGTAGTGTTTGGCTTACCTTGTCATTGTCATTGCAACTTATTGTTATATATTCAGTGGTTGAAGAGCTTCAGTATAATTAGGTATAGAGGTGGACTTCATGCATAGATATGTATGCCAGAGATCGTCCGTGTGTCTACCTGTCCGCACAAAAGTTACTGACAATGCAACCTTGACCATGATCTGTATGTTATTAAAGAACTGGCATCTGCAGCTGAATTTGTGTTTCACAAACTTCTTGTTGGAAAATTTACTTTTATTTTTTTATTTATTTTATTTTTTTTATCGTCTGCGACATTTTATCGTTATTGTCCCTGGTGGAACTGATATAAAATAGTTAGCAGTCACAATAAATTAACCAATCAAACAGTCCAACAACATTTCTTAAATCAGATCGAAGGTTCTTTGGAAGAAGTAGGTTGGCGCTTGGGGTCAGTTTGGGACGTATATGTCATAATACTCCTTGTGGTGCACTGTAGGCATTACTTAAGTTTCTGTGCAGTGTCCCCTCGGCCCCTAGTAGCTGCAACCTCTTTCATAGGAAAGGGATGAAGTTCACTAAATCACACTTCTGGGGCAGGCGAGTCCATCTCCGTCTGTTTTCGTTAAAGAAATAATGCCTGAGATGTCTCGAAACCTAAGTTGGAGAATGAGATAGTGTAAAGAATGAGAGTCGTTTTTCATTATCACAAAATAAATCGGGAAACTTGAATATCCAGCCCAATAAGAATGATAAACCGTTGTTATATGAGTCAGTAACTCCAGTCTTCCACCATTCATACAGACAAAGTTATTCCGGTTCTGAGAGAGAACATTAACTTTATTAAAAGTGTTCTCAATTTCCTTGGCTGACAAAATAATAAGCATATTATAAGCCTTAAAACATATTGTAGTTATTCATTTATACTTAGCTTCTTTCCTTACTCTTATGAAGAGATGAGTATCTCAACATACCTAAATATATTCGAGACCAGAAATTCCTATAAGAGTTGCTAGATAGTACAGTGATCATGCAACTGCAGTGTCGTGTGTGTAAAGAGTGTAAGTAGATTCCAAGAGTGAATTGTTTGCATTGTTTTTTCACGAAGCTGCCACGTCTGTTGCTGGAGGTGGCATATGTAGCTTGATGTGATTTCCGACTTCGTGCTATCGAGTTCTGCGAGGTCATAAGCGTATTAAATTCGATTGAGTGAACTGCTTCCACCCTTCTTCAACCATGCTATGGAATTATCACCCTGTTCCCCGTTTTCTTATGGAATACCTTCTTTTATGAGGGTATGATATTCCGTATTCCTCTCCTTATTCTTGATTTAGCTGTGACTTTGATTCGACAAGAGCGCATTTTTCGGCCTGGGGGAGAGAGAGAGAGAGAGAGAGAGAGAGAGGAGAGAGAGAGAGAGAGAGTGCGGCATTCATGATACGGTTATTTCTAAATAAGCCAAAGAAATGTCGAGAGATTCCGCCTACTAGACTTATTGTATATTCAAGATTTTCACCCCTAACGTAATTACGTTTAAGTAGTGGAAATAAACCACTGGTATCGCCAGTCGTAGAAATAACGTTCCAAATATGGCCGGGTCAAATAACACGTGCAGCTGGAGAAGCTGATCAGTAGTGCGACATAATCTTTATGACCCCTTTTTTGCGCATCACAAGAACAACGGCGTCGCCATTTCCTCGAGAGGAGCTCTTTTGCACAACAGTGAGCATGGCGGGTAACTCTTTAATCACCGCGATAATAAACATAATTATCCAGGCTGACAAACTGTAAAAAGGGGGACGACAAGCCCCGCGTACAGTGACCACTTTCCAAATTGCTTGTTTGCACACATAACAGCCTCAGTAGTTGCCTAACTGGACCCGTGTCTCGTCCAGCCCCGTCCGGCTGAATAATTCATCTCCTCATCCGTGGTGTCATATATGGACGAAATGATGACCTGGAGTCACTTTTACGACGCCCCTGTTTTTTGTCGTCGGGCCGCTCGTTATCCCTCTGCCCAGATGAAATTAAGACTCCCATAAAATATATAACTTTTAGAATAAGGATCCCTAAAAGATATACTTTTCTTTCTAGCCTGCCTTGTTTACCATTTAATTAACCCGAATTATGGCCCAAATGCCCTAAAAATCTTGGCCGCCCAAACTTCTTCCATCGCGTAGAAAACGGGCTGGGAGGGAGTTCTATAAAAGAAATGGGCAGGGTAGATGCAGGATAATAGGAAAAGATAAACGAGAGAGAGAGAAAAAAAAAAGAAAATATGCAGACTTACGAGTGATTAAACAAAACTTCCTAACCATAGTGTGCTAATCTCTCCATGCAGATGAGCGAGGCACCACAACTCTGACAAGCAAAAATGCTGCTGAAGGGTTGACTGGCACCCCGCTGAAGGGAGGGAGGCTGAGAGGGAAATGGAGGGAGGGGCTGAGAAGGAGGGAGGGAGGCTGCGGAGGAGGAAGGGAGGCTGAGGAGGAGGGAAGGTAGAGGGTAGGACGATGGTGTTGAAAATAGATCCAAGTAGTGATTGATTCAAAATGAAGATGATCAAAAGAAGGGAGTAGGAAGACGGGAGAAAATATTTCCAGCAGTAGCCTTCTGAGCGTTGTAGTGTGCTGGAGATGACTGAGTGTATGATTAGGAATGTGTCAAGGGAGGAATGCAAACATTTCTCCTGTCAGCAGACACACATTTCCAGATAACAAAGATAATGAGTACGTGTGCACACGCACTAGATGTAAAAACGTTCATAATACGCACGGGCACAGACACATATATACGATATATATCTTATATATATATATATATATATATATATATATATATATATATATAACACACATGTATATATATATATGTATATATATATACACACATTTATAATATATATATGTATATATATATATATATATATTATATATATATATATATATATATCTATATTATATATATATATATATATTTCTTTTTCACCATATGCCTTTCCGCCTTAGTGGATGATTCCAGAAGGAGTTAAGCTTTTGGTTTTAGTGATTAAGTCGTTTGGGTTGAGATCAACAGCACCTTGTCAGTTTACACTTTGGTTATAACCTCCTCAATTGTCTAACTGCCATGTACCTCATCACTGCTCACGTCAACTGAGGCACAGTGAATTTTTTAATGAAGCTTTGTGCGTGTTCATATACAATATAGAAATAAAAAGTGGAAGTAAAATTTTATTAGAAATGATCCGGACTGAAGACACTTAAATGGAAATAGTTTACTGGATAGGGAGTATGCCAATTTCAAGGCAGAGTTACAGAATCAGCGGGAAGCGTTTATTTGTACAGGAGATAGAATAGAAAGAAGAATGAAGAAATGAGAGAGTTGATGCAGACAAAAGGAAGATGGTTTCAAATGAAATTGCAGTACTAAAGAGATGAGCTTGTAGCATTATACAAAGGAATGAGTAAATATAGCACTAGAGTTTAAAAGTGAGAAGGAAAATGTGGAGCATGTTGAACATTTGAGCGTCCTTTTGGCCAGATATTTTAGGGACGATATTAGTTTTTTTTTCTTTTTTTACATACAGAGAGAACGGCTAGTGAGCAAATGGAGCTTGTATTATATTATGAAAAATGATGAGATAAATTTTGTAAAGAATACATTTCTGTATTAGCATAATGAGAATTGAGACAAGCTGTTGAATATAGGGATAGATGAATGGAAAATGAGAATAATGCGAGAGTGGGAGGGGTTATTATAACTGGGAATGATGATGTACTAAGTAAATGTAAATGTTGGTGATAGAAATGTTGAAAGATGGTAAGTTACTGAGAGTTAATGAGATGTCAAAAAGTATGGTAAAGAAAGATTGTGAAAGTGAGATACATTGCTTGACCAGTCTTATCTGAATGAGAGAAAGGCAGCAAACGAAAGGAAGAGAACAATAACTGGGGAATGAGAATGGAACAGAGGACAAAAGGACTGACGGGAAGAGATGTGCGGATTTAAGCAAGGAAGAGGGTATGCGTTGATCAAGTGATTGTTATGAAACCGATGCATTAGTAGTTTAAGAACCAATGTAAATTCTGTATGTGACATAACATATGGACTCGGGAAAAGTTTATATCAGAAGTGATAAGATATACAGTGTGGAGACGAAGAAAAATGATTGCATGGGTAACGAGAATGCATCATTTGTTAAAAAAAAAAGGGGAGGGGGGTTAGGAGGGGGTGTCGTTGAGCTGTTGATGAGCTGTATGGGTAAGAAGCAGTTCAAGTTTTCAGGTGTCTTAGTAGGGGAAACGCCTTAATGTTGATATATATATATATATATATATATATATATATATATATATATATATATATATATGATGTAATATGTTTGTGTGCATGCAGTATGTGTATGTATTGATCATGTGTGTATATGTACATTCGTTCAATGTGTAAATATGTATTTATATATGATTGATTAATTATTTAGATTTTATCTCTCTCTCTCTCTCTCTCTCTCTCTCTCTCTCTCTCTCTCTCTCTCTCTCTCTCTACGTATAGATATTATTCTGTTGAAGTTCATCCATATAGTTTGTGGTGTTTTAGTCTTGTTCTATATTAGTATATGCATAATAATAATAATAATAATAATAATAATAATAATAATAATAATAATAATGTACGTGTGCAAGAAAAGGTAATCACTATCCTAAAATAGTGAATAAAACTCAGAGCAAGGAACATGCCGTGACCAACTGAACACCAATTATTCACTGAATAACTTTATCACAGCTCGTTTAATTTACAGAAAGAAATAATACTACATTTTTTCTAGTTTCTATGGAATGTTTTAGAGCAAACACAAATTCAAGGTAAATATGAGTTCATTTTTACGAGAACTTAAAATGAGACTAGGCACGTATACATACAAACTGTATGTTATATATATATATATATATATATATATATATATATATATATATATATATATGTATGTATGTATGTATGTATGTATGTATACGTGTGTATGTGCGCGCGCGTGTGTGTGTGTGCGTGTGAGTGTACGTGGTCAAATGCAGAGATCGGTTCTCTCTCAATCTCTGGCATGTTACATTACGGTTGAATTATTACAATAATGGCAATGAAAAGATCAGTAAAGGTGTCTCTCTCTCTCTCTCTCTCTCTCTCTCTCTCTCTCTCTCTCTCTCTCTCTCTGAGTGCGCTTCCTCAGTGTTGTCAGTGAAATTTCATTTTGAAGAATTGATTGAACTAGTAAAAACAAAATTTATAGATTCTGAATGACCGACCGATGCTTGATAGATATTGTTTAATATTGACGGAAGCCGATGTTTCATGAATTCTAATTTTTTTTCGATGGCTGGGCTAAAAGTTTGTTATCGGAATACAGATAATCAGTGATTAATTAAGAAGCTCGCTTAATGTGTCACATGTGAAATTACTGTATAATAATAATAATAATAATAATAATAATAATAATAATAATAATAATAATAATAATAATAATAATAGAAAACGTTGTACTTCACTTAATAAAAAGATGTTCTCGGGGGGAGGGGGTAAAAGTGAATTTTTCTATTTATGGTGTCCGGGAATTGTACATTATATATATATATATATATATATATATATATTATATATAACTATATATATATATATATATATATGTATATATATATATATATATACATATATGATTGTGTCTTTGGATATTATGGTGCGAATTAGTATGTACATATATATATAGATATATATATATATATAGTATATATATATATATATATATATATATATATATATATGAATTGTCTTTGGATAATTATGTGCGAATTAGTATGTAACATATTTATATATATATATTATATATATATATATATATATATATATATATCTATATAGATTTATATTTATAATTACATATCTATATATGAAATTGTGTCTTTGGATATTTATGTGCGAATAAGTATGTAACCGTAACTAAGAATCTGATCAGCGATGAAAGACTAGCTAGTTGCTGGAAATGGTCATATATGATGCTTTGTATAATGGATTTGTAAAAATAATTTGATGAATGTTTTGTTTTGCTACCACTAGTATTCAGCCTTTTTTTTTTATTAGCTATGGAAGCGTTTGTAAATCGTCAGTTTTGGCATTTCGTTTTATGATTAATCGTTGTTTCTTATAAGTAGAGCCAAAGAATCCAAGACGCATTATCTCTCGCTCTCTCTCTCTCTCTCTCTCTCTCTCTCTCTCTCTCTCTCTCTCTCTCTCTCTCTCTCTCTCCCTGAGGGCGCAGATAGATGTTTGTCCATACCTCAACCCGTTCAAATCTAGTATATCAAATTACCCTGGGCCTCATTAGCCAGACAGAGATCGTTATCGAGTGTTTGTTTACTTGACGTATCTATAATTGATCACCTGTAACGTGAATTATACCATTTAGCGATCAGGAGTTTGACGGCGGATTGCGGTAGCAGCGGCGGCCCCGGGCAGTCATTTCAGATTCATATATGCGGGGAAAAATGGGTCGAGTTTGGGGGGGGTCGGCTCCCGTGCAACGCTTGAGTTCATTGTCCACTCACCAGGGGGCCAGACCTATTAATCATTTGCGTCCGCGGATTTTTATCTCCCATTGTGGGAATCGGCTACGTTAATCCGTAAGCCATGATTCTTTCCTGGCCCTTTTTACCACCACCATCATCTCTTCCTCCTCCTCCTCCTCCTCCTCCGCCTCCTCCTCCTCCCGTCTCCTCCTACCACCTCCGCGTCCTTATCTTCCCCTTTTCTAATTTACCTTCCATAGTGTCTTTCGTGCACTTGTCTGTTACTGATTGTTACTTAAATATCAGAAATTTCTCCTCTCGCATAAAAATCTCAGGTTTTTGTTCCGTGAAAAGCAACTGAAGAATTCAGAGGAATGTCTCATCAATGTAGAATAGCACAAATCCAAGACGGAGCTCTTAATATGCAGATATCTCCAAGGGCCACCCATGATGTTTTGATCAAGGAAAATTTACTTCACTCTTTTTTTATGGCTCGTACCAATGGCGCCGCAGTATAAAGAAATAATATAAACAAAGGATAAAGATGGAAGTGGGGTGGGGGGACGTAGTAAAAAGGCATCTCATAAATGTCGATTTATTTGCTGACGGACAGGTAAGGGACCATTGTATATGACCAAGGATACCAAAGTGTCATACATATATGAACATATTCCTAGTCAAAGGCTGTAGTATGAGGACCTTGGAGTTAAGACACTGGAAATTACTTATGTTTTGTGTGGTCTGTCAGACTCGGAAGTGATTGATTGACTCAGTAAACGGCTATCGTGTAGATGACTATCTCTCAGTGTGTATATATATAAATATATATGTATATATATATATATATATATATATATATATATATATATATATATATATATATATATACTCAATAATGAAAGTAGGGGAAAACGGAAGTATGAGTTCGTGATTTGTCCCTTTTTCCTCTCTAGATTTTAAGCAGTCATATGTAGACACTTTACTTGCAGTATGTTTTGTTAGATCTACTCAGTCTTTCGTTGGGCAGATAAGATAAAATCCCAGCCGGGAATCCTTGTTGTAAAAAATATAAAAGAAAATAAGAATTATAACTCAGTGATTTAAAAAAAAAAATAGGTTCAACGGTAGATTCGGTGAATGTAGCCAAATAACAAAAGATAAGAAAATCCTAGCTCATTTAAGGATTCAAGAGAATGGAGCAGTCCGCATTTTACATTGTTAACTTATTTTTGAAAGGAAATGTATATATCCATTATTTTATTCCACGTGAGAAACATCTTGTTATTGCATTTATGAAATAATCGGTTAATCATAATCAAGATTAGCCACTGTGATAGCATCTAATTTATTTTGATAATATTGGCACTGTGTCAGATTTAATCACCTCCTTGCTTATTGTGATTAATTTGCTTTGCAATAGACTGTTAGGCAATCATTTTTTTTAACTTATTTTAGTTACGTTAATTCACTGATTCTTTTTAGATGTCTTGATTGCACATTGTCTGTTCCATAGAAGTTAGATTGGTCACTTTTCCAAAGCTGTTGCCCAAGCACTTACTTGAGCAATACTAGACAAAGCTATTGTCCATGCACATGCTTGAGCAATACTAGACAATGCTGTTGTACAAGCACTTGCTTTATCAATTGCAACACACTACTTCACTGGAGGAATAGCCTCCAAAGCACTTGCTTTTGCAATAGCCAATGTGGCCTTTGAACAATACCTTTGTGTGAGAATAATTAACAACGGTAATTATTTTCTTTCATCGAGTAGTAGCCAACAAAACCGTCATTCCAAGCACTTTTATCAAAGAAATCTGCCTGAGCAATATTGTATAGATAAAAAACATTCACCATGGCTTGACTCAAGGTTCTTTGCAGCGTTTCTGCGGCCCCTAGCTGCAACCTCTATCATTCCTTTGACTGTACCTCCATTCATATTCTCTTTCTTCCATCCTACTTTCCACCTCTCTCCTGAAAATTGGTTCTTATTGTAACTGCGAGGATTTCCTCCTATTACACATTATAAACCTCCTTTACTCTCAATTTCCGTTTCAGCGCTGAATGACCTCATAGGTCCCAGATCTTGGCTTCTGGCCTATATTCTATATTCTGTTTTGTTCTGTCACCCAGCCATTTGTGTGAGTAATAGCCAACAAGGCTTTAGAGTCCAAGTAATCCATTGGGTAAGAACCAAGTAGGGTATGACCCAAGCACTTTTCCTGAGCATTAGTCGACGAAACTTTCACCCATGAATTTGCCTGAACAGAAGTAAATGAGTCATCTTCCAAGCGCTTGCTTGAACGATAGTCGACGAGGTAGTCATCCTACGTTAGGTGTGGAGGGCTTCGTCTGATTACCTAATGCATAAATTTTCTTAGGCGAAACTAGACATGACATTTTGAATGAAAATGCATAGGAATTAAACGGTGCCCAACAAAACCTATCCCCAACTCTTAGAACCACTTCATAAAGAAAATAAAAGTCGCGTAAAATTATAGTAAAGAAGACACGTCACTTAAGATTATACAGTTAAGAAAATACAAGTGACTTAAAATTTTAAAGCTAAAAAATACTTCACCTAGAATTATTAAGCTAAGAAAATTAAGTCACTTACAGTTATAAAGTTAAGAAAATACAAGTCACTTAAAATTATATTTAAGAGAATACGAGTCACTTAAGATTATAGTTCAGGAACTACGCCACTTAAGATTATAGAATTAAGAAAGTACTAGTCACTTAAGGTTTTAAAGTTAAGAAAATAAAAGTCACCTAAAATTATTAGATTAAGAAAGTAAAGTCATATACAGTTGTAAAGTGAAGAAAATAGAAGTTACCTAAAATTATTAAGTAAAGAAAATAAAGTCACATACAATTAAAAAGTTAAGAACATACAAGTCACTTAAAAAGATAAAGTTTTGAAAATACAAGTCACTTGAAACGATAATTGTAAAGCTATGGAAATGCAAGTCAATTAAAATGATGACATTTAGGAAATAGAAGTCACTAAAAATTATAAAGTTAAATACAAATTAATTAAAATTGTAAAATTAAGAAAATACAGATCACATAAAATGAAAAAGTTAAGAAAATACAGGTCACTTGAAATAAAATTAAAAACACAAGTCACTTAAAATGGTAAAGTTGAGAAAATACAAGTCCCTTAAAACAACGAAGTTATTTCATACATAAAATCGTCTTGTTCTTCTGCTATCAACGATTCTCGACTCCTCCATCAACGGATATGAGCTTAGCTTAAGGAGAAGAAAAATCACTGTTGTTAAAAAATTTTTAAAAAAGGCGATATGACTGACAGTATCGGGTATTGAATATACCAGAAAACGGCTGCTAAAAAGAACGCATAAATAAAAATGATTTTGCCTGAGTGCTTGGGGTGTCGGCTCTAATAACCGCTGACGGCTTTCTATGAGATCCAACTCGGCTTCAGGACTAAAAGGGGAAAAAGTTGTTTGTTCCGATATGAAAAGTCAGCGAGGAGAGATTTAAATCTTAAGTGGATGCAGCAGATTCTAACACTTTCCAGTACGATGTGGTAGTGGTGTGTATTATATTATATATATATATATATATATATATATTATATTATATATATAATATATATATGATATATATATATATATATATATATTATATATACGTGTGGGTGTGTGTGTGTATGTCTACATATATATATATCGAGCTACATGTCCTTTTAATATCTAATTCGCTCTACCTCGGAATTTAATATATTTTCATATATGCTTAACCGGGAATTTTTAATTTTTTTCCCTCGTAATAGATTTTACCTGTACTTGGGCGCGAACCAGGGGTTACATTATAAATCCAGGACCGTCAGTGGAAGCGGTAACCACCCAACCGCGAGAGGCCCTTAGGTATGTTCCTCTCTCACCTCAAATACTTTTCTCCGCGCTGGAAAGTATTTCGTTGGTTTGGAGCAACTTCAAACCCGCCTCGACTCCGGTAGTTAAGTAGCGCTTTTTGACAACACTTAGCATTTTAACATAATCATATCACATTACCGTGATTCAATATCATATATTCGCTACATGTCCCTTTAATATCTAATTCGCTCTACCCTCGGAATTAAATATATTTTCAATATATGCTTACCGAAGGGGAATTTTTTTCCCCTCGGTAATAGAATTGAACCTGTACTTGGGCGGCGAACGCAGGTTAAATTATAAAATCCAGGACCGTCAGTGGAACGGTAGCCCCCCAACCGCGAGAGGCTTAATGGTATATGTCGTCTCCTCACCTCAAATACTTTCTCGCGCTGAAGTATTCGTTGGGTTGGAGACAAATCAAAACCCGCCTCGACTCCGGTAAGTTAAGTAGCGCTTTTGACAACACGTAGCATTTTACTAAGTCATATCAGCATTACCGTATTTCATATACCTATATCGAGCTACAATGTCCTATCTAATTCGCTCTAAACCTCGTGAATTAATATATTTTTTCCATATATGCTTAACCGAAGGGGCATTTTTTTCTCGATAGTAGGTTTTACCTGTACTTGGCGCGAACGCCGGTACATTATATCCGGACCGTCAGTGAGGCGGTAACCACCCAACCGCGAGAGGCTTAAAGGTATATGTTCGTCTCTCACCTCAATACTTTCTCCGCGCTGAAGTATTCGTTGGTTTTGGAGACAACATCAAACCCGCCCTCGGACTCCGGTAGTTAAGTAGCTAGTTTTTGACAACCGTAGTATTTTACATAAGTCTATCAACATTACCGTGATTCGTATACATATATCGAGCTACAATGTCCTTTACTATCTCATTGCTCTACCTCGGAATTAATATATTTTCATATATGCTTAACCGAAGGGGAAATTTTTTCTCGATAATAGATTTACCTGTACTTGGGGCGCGAACGCAGGACCATTATAAACCAGGACCGTCAGTGGAAGCGGTACACCCAACGCGAGAGGCTTAAAAGGTATATGTCGGTCTCTCAACCTCAAATACTTTCGCGCTGAAGTATTCGTTGGTTGGAGACAAACATCAACCCGCTCGACCCCGGTAGTTAAGTAGCGCTTTTGACAACACGTAGCATTTTACATAAAGTCATATCACAGTACGTGATTCATATACATATCGAGCTACAATGTCCTTTAATAATCTAAAATTCGCTCAAACTCGGAGTAATTAATATTTTCCATTATGCCTCAAACCGAAGGGAATTTTTCTTCGTATAGAATACCTTTTGTACTTGGCGCGAAAAGCCCAAGGTACAATTATAAATCAAGAACGTTCAAGTTTGAAAGGGCCGTACCACCCCCAACCCGCCGAGAAGGCTAGGGTTAATGTCGTCTCTCACCTCAAATACTTTTCTCGCGCTGAGTATCCGTTGGTGGTTGGAGAACAAACCAATTTAAACCAGGCCTCCGGGGGGGGGACCTCCGGGAGTTCTTGGGCGCGAACCAAGGTACATTAATAAATCCAGGAACGGTTTTAGTGGAGAGCCGGTAAACCAACCAACCGCGGAAGAAGGCTTTAAAGGTTTATGTCGGGGTCTTCCACCTCAAATACTTTCCTTCGCGGCCTGAAGTATTCGTTGGTTTGGAGACAACCATCAACCCGCCTTCCGGACTTTTCGGTGTTTAAGTAGGCGCTTTGACAACAACCGTGGATTTTAATACAATTAAATTTTTCTATCACATTTAACCGTGGAATCTCATTAAATACAAATTATTTCAAGCTCCAATTCCTTTTAATTATTTCTTTTAATTCGCTCTTAACCTCGGATAATATAATTTTCTAATTAATGCTTAACCGAAGGGGAATTTTTTCTTCGATAATGATTTACCTGTACTTGGGCGCGAAACGCAGGTAAATTATAAATCCAGGACCGTCCAGTGGAAGCGGTAACCGGACCCAAACCGCGAAGAGGCTTAAAGGTAAGGTCGTTTTCTCTTTTCACCTCAATTCCTTCTTCAGCGCCCTTTGAAGGTTAATTCCGTTGGGGTTTTTTGGAGACCAACAATCAACCAGGCCCTCGAACCTCCCGGTTAAAGGTTAATTAGCGCTTTTGACAACACGTAGCATTTTCACATAAGTCAATATTCACATTACCGTGATTCTATACATATATCGAGCTTACAATGTCCTTTAATATCTAATTCGCTACTAACCTCGGAATTACCTATTTAATATCTAATGACGCTCCTACCTCGGGAAATTAATATATTTTCCAGATATGCTTAACCGAAGGGGAATTTTTTTCTCGATAATAGAATTTACCTGTGACTTGGGCGCGAACGCAGGTACATTTTATAATCCCAGGGACCGTCAAGTGGAAATTGCGGTAAACACCCAACCTTTTTTGCGAGAGATTAAAAGGTATATGTCGTCTCTTCACCTCAAATACTTTCTCGCGCCTGAAGTATTCGTTGGGTTTGGAGACAACATCACACCGCTCGACTCAGGTAGTTAGTAGCGCTTTTGACAACACGTAGCATTTTACATAAGAATCATATCACATTTACCGTGATCATATACATATATCGAGCTACCATGTCCTTTAATATCTAAGTCGCTCTACCTCGGAATTAAAATTTTTAATTTTCTCCATATATGACTTAACCGAAGGGGAATTTTTTCTCTTTTGTGTGGATAAAGATTTTACCTGTACTTGGGCGCGAACGCCAGGTACATTATCAAATCCAGGGTTTTTTACCGTCAGTGGAAGCGGTACCACCAACCGCGAGACGGCTTAAAGGGTATATGTCAAGTCTCTCACCTCAAATACTTTCTCGCGCTGAAGTTATTCGTTGGTTTGGAGACAACATCAACCCGCCTCGACTCCAGTAGTTAAGTAATCGCGCTTTTGACAAACCACGTAGCATTTTACATAAGTTCATATCACATTTAACCGATGATTTCATATAACATTATATCGAGCTACATTGCCCTTTCCTTAATAAAAAAAAAAAAAAAAAATAAAAAAAAAAAAAAATAATTCGCTCTACCTCGGAAATTAATAAATATTTTTCATATATGCTTGAACCCTGAATGGGGAATTTTTTCTCGAATAATCGATTTACCACTGTAACTTGGCTGCGAACGCAGGTTACATTATTAAACAATCCTGGAACGTCAGTTTGGAAGCTATAACACTTTTAAGCCTCTCGCGGTGGTTGGGTGGTACCGCTTCGCACTGACGGTCCTGGATTTATAATGTACCTGCGTTCGCGCCCAAGTACAGGTAAATCTATTATCGAGAAAAAATTCCCCTTCGGTTAAGCAATATATGAAAATATATTATTCCGAGTAGAGCGAATTAGATATTAAAGGACATTGTAGCTCGATATATGTAATGAATCACGGTAATGTGATACTTATGTAAAATGCTACGTGTTGTCAAAAGCGCTACTTAACTACCGGAGTCGAGGCGTTGATGTTGTCTCCAAACCAACGAATACTTCAGCGCGAGAAAGTATTTGAGGTGAAGAGGACGACATATACCTTTAAGCCTCTCGCGTTGGTGGTACCGCTTCCACTTACGGTCCTGGATTTTATAATGTACATGCGTTCGCAAGCCCAATACAGGTAAATCTATTATCGGAGGAAAAAATCCCCTTCGTTAAGCATATGAAAATATATTAATTCCGAGGTAGAGCGATTAGATTATTAAGGACAATTGGTAGCTCGATATATTTGATATGAATCACGGTAAGTGATATGACTTATGTAAAATGCTACGTGTTGTCAAAGCGCTACTTAACTACCGGAGTCGAGGCGGTTGATGTTGTCTCCAAACCAACAAACAAATACTTCGCTCGAGAAAAGTATTTGAGGTGAGAGACGACATATACCTTTAAGCCTCTCGCGGTTGGGTGGGTACCGCTTCCACTGACGGTTCCTGGATTTATAATGTACCTGCGTTCGCGCCCAACGTACAGGGTAAATCTATTATCGAGAAAAAATTCCCCTTCGGTTAAGCATATATGAAAATATATAATTCCGAGGTAGAGCGAATTAGATAGGACATTGTAGCTCGATATATGTATATGAATCAACGGTAATGTGTATTGACTTAGTAAAATGCTAACTGTTGTTGTCCAAAAGCGCTAACTTTAACCTACCGGAGTCGAGGCGGGTTGATGTTGTCTCCAAACCAACGAATACTTCAGCGCGAGAAAGTATTTGAGGTGAGAGACGACATATACCTTTAAGCCTCCCGCGGTTGGTGGTACCGCTTCCCCGGACGGTCCTCGATTTTTATCATGTACCTGCGTTCGCGCCCAAGTACAGGTAACTCTATTATCGGAAAAAATTCCTTCCCCTTCGGTAAGCATTATAAATATATTAATTCCAGGTAGAGCGAATTAGATATCAAAGGACATTTAGCTCGATATATTTTATATGCAGCGACCGTAATGTGATATGACTTACCTACATATATATATATATATTATATATATATATATATATATATATCTATATATATATATATATATATATATATAATATATATATATATATATATATATATTTTCGCTTATATAATGGCGTCACATGCATTTACTTTGATTTGCAAGCATATATATATATATATATATATATATACATATAATATATATATATATATATATATATATATATATATATATCTATATATATATATATATATATATACACATATAAGACTATTTTAAATATAGCATGTGGCGAATGAGGATCAAAGAGCTGTAAGCGTAGGCATTTATATATATATATATATATATATATATATATATATATATATATATATATATATATATATAACTATTTTAAATCGAGCATGTGGCGAATGAGGATCAAAGAGCTGTAAGCGTAGGCATAAAATATTTCCATTCGTTTTCGAATATTTTGACAATACTTTTAGGATTCTTCTTTATTGTTTTAAGCTACTCTTTTCTATATTTTGCTTTGGCTTATTAATATCCGTAAGCTTTTTTTTTTTTTGTCCTTTTATGAGTGATGTTAGAATTACTATACTATGTTAGCTATCTCTTTATTCGATTAATATGCTTTTGCGTTTACACCCAATGATTTAAAGACTTTTTGTTATTTGGAAATAGTATTTTATGCTGGTATGTCGTCTTTATCTCCTAAACAGCTATTTCTTGAAGAAATGATGTGTTAGAAACTGATTCGGTTAAATTCTGCACATCTAAGTCTCAGGTTAAGCATGTCTGAGATTCTGATACACACACACACACACACACACACACACACACACACACACACATATATATATATATATATATATATATATATATATATATATATATATATATATATATTTATATATATATATATATACATATATTGTCACTTACAGCGTTAAGTTGACACTCCTTTTTTCATGTCACAATTAGTAAAGTTCACATTGCAGCGCCCAATCCTCCATCCAGTCTCATCTAAATGTGAAATTAATTATGCTCACATTCTTCATAATTCCCAATTAAAAGTATTCTAAGTATAAGCTTAAGAATCTAATTTTCAGCAAACTTCCTCTCCTGTTAATTGAGGATTTCCCCCGTTTGGTTCGTTCATATATATCTGAAGTAGGAATTATCTACCGTATAACCTTAGTTTCTCTAGTGTTTCATTCTTTGTAAAAAGGTTAACCTGAGACCGGAGGCAGAAGGAGAGATGGAGCGGTAATAAAACATTTGTAAGAGAAACAATGACGTCCTTAAAAGAAAGAAAGAGAGAGAGAGAGAGAGAGAGAGAGAGAGAGAGAGAGAGAGAGAGAGAGAGAGAGAGAGAGAGAGAGAGAGAGAGAGAGAGAGAGAGAGGGGGTGTATATTCTTTATATGGGAATAAAATTGTAACTTTTCTGTGAAGCATTTTTTAAAATTTATTTTGCCAGAGTTTTCGAGACAATTTTTTTTAATAATTTATTTCCTTTTCTGGTTAGTTTGTGAAGATGATCATCGTCCGATGAGGGGAAGACTTCTTTAAAATGAAGTTAAAAATATAACCTTCGTTATTGATCATTTGCGGACTTGTAAATTAGTGTTTTGCCATTGATGACGGTTCGGTATTAAGGCGTGACATCTTAATGACATTCAGTACTCATATAAAAGAGGTATGATAATCCGTGTCATTCACGTCTCAAGTGGCTTTTATTAAGATTATGCAACCCTGTTCCCTGTTTGGCATACTGGCCCCTCCGTAGAGCAGAGCGAGAGCGATGAATTCATTAACCTTCTTGAATATAATTTAATCAAAACCAGTGTAGTCTGACAGATTTGAAAAAAATTTTCTTCAGTTACCCCGACAGCCCATCAGCGCGCTTATCAGAAAACGAGCGGAGGCCGGACGTGAGAGTAATAATGATAAAAGGGCGTCCACCAGCCAGCCTCCTCTCTCTCTCTCTCTCTCTCTCTCGGGGACGCCGAGACGCAACCAAGCGAAAAATTGATATGATTTCAACGAGGCAAGTAAATGGGTTATCCGGGCGTCGGTGGGCAAGACCCTCAAAAATGATGGTTTAATAAAAGATCGGGAGGAAGGCTTTAATGCGACCTCCTTTTTTTATACGAGCGCCGCTGATGATGACTGTATTAAAAATGATCGGAGTGTTACAAACGCCTATATATATACCTCCGCGGTCGGAGAGGAACGCGGTCCTACTACTACAGGTTGCTTCTCCTATAGTATGCGCGTATATGGGTCTCCCAGCAGCGGGAAGAAAAGAAAAATGCCCGAAATGCTTTATAGAGACTTACGTAAGGCATGACTGATAATTAGTTTGGCTGCAGACAAAAATAGGTGGCGATTACCATCTTAAAAAAGACGTCGGTTCTTAATGGGTCTCTTAATGAAAATACAGTAATTAGAATACTTAATTGAAATGATTTAAATAGTTGATACAGTTACCGGATAGTACTTTTCCCCGGTTTGATCGTATACTGTTTATATGCGTAAGTGTGGGTTTTTGCCTGCGTGTTCATATAGAGGATAGACATATGAGTATGTGTATAAATATATTTGTTTGTGTATATATTCACCCATATATATATATATGTGTATGTATATATATATATATATATATATATATATATATATATATATATATATATATATATATATACACATACACATACATGCGTATATATGTGAACACACATATATAAATATATAGGTATATATATATATATATATATATATATATATATATATATATATATATATATATAGTACTGGTAATCTTCTTAGGCGCGAAGGTATGTTAATTTAATTGTATTCCAGATAGGAAAATAAGAAAAAAATTTTCATAGAAAATGCCCAACAATTTCGTCCTCCAAATGGACCTCTTCTTGGAGCGCCTATTAAGGAAAGAGATCAAGTTCACAACGTATGCAGCCAAGAAAGGCCTAAAATCTAAACATATGGAATGCTGTTACCAAAAACTAGCAGTTGAACAAATGAAAAATACCAAAATATCAAATGAGGTAATACATCCATTTGAAACAGCATGCCACTTAGTACGTATTACTTCATTTGATATTTTGGTATTTTTGATTTGTTCAACTGCTATCCTTGTTTTATTATTATTTTACTGCTGAATGGTTTGTA
>NC_061092.1:34086597-34091597 GCF_015104395.2 Macrobrachium nipponense | reverse complement strand
GATATGTAACATCTTGTCTCACATTTACCTGCAAGAGACTGCTTCTCAAGTTGCTTTTACACCTCCCGAATCATGTTTCAGACATTTACTCGAGACCTCTCAGGAAAATAAAGAATGATGGGACTTCTGAGTAAACCTTCCCAATAAATCAGAGCAACTGGCAATTATTCGATAAAGATAGAGGGGGTGCAAGCAAGATGATTAGGGAAACAAAAAGAAGATTAAAAAAAAAAGAAAAAAAAAGGAGACAGACAGAGCATCTTGGATAGCTCGTTCATCCGCGGCTTGCTTCTCCTCCCAAAAGCTCATCTTCCAGGGAGAAGGATCCTATCGACTGCAACATCTGAAGACTCATTTTTCCTCTGCGGATTTTGATTCCATTTACCGCGTAATAGGATAATGGGGGTGTGGGGAGAACGTACACGTCATGCCGGGTAACGCCCATTCTATCAACACCCTTCTCGAGATATCGCCACGCCTGGGAGCACCACTCCATGGGGCTAATGCCTTATCACAGTCCTATTCCAGCGGCCCTTTTTACCGTTTATCTGCGAAGGGAGCCATCACGACGCTTGTGATCACCGGCGATAACACACCGGGAAGATAACAGGGGGAGCCAGAGAGAAGGCTGTGATAACTTGATTTGCTCTTGGGCTGCCTGGTGGATGTCGAGTGCAGATGGAGAATCAAGTTCTGTTTGTTCTTCGGGAGAGTTGTCGTGATTTGTGGCCAATGGCTGGGGTCGTGTGTCTGCTTCCTCTCTCTCTCTCTCTCTCTCTCTCTCTCTCTCTCTCTCTCTCTCTCTCTCTGAGGAGTAACGACTGCACTCTCTCTCTCTCTCTCTGAGGAATAACGACTGCAGGTGTTTTCCGCGAGAATTTGTGCTGATTTTTCTTTTGTAATCATTAATTTTGTCATTGGGATTTTTCATATTTTTTCAGATTTTATTTTTTTCCATATTTAATTACTGTTTTGACTAGTTTTTTCTTAAGTCACATATAAAGAACAATGTGCTCGCGAGATTTAATGGAAGAATCCGTAACTTAACTCTCTCTCTCTCTCTCTCTCTCTCTCTCTCTCTCTCTCTCTCGTTCGCTCTTTCTAAAGTAGTTGCTTTTAACGCGCACATTTAATTTCCACGGTCCGATATCACATATATGAGATTTTAAGCAAGTCTCTCTCTCTCTCTCTCTCTCTCTCTCTCTCTCTCTCTCTCTCTCTCTCTCTCTCTCTCTCTCTGTTTGGTTCTTACAGCCTCAGCAGTTGCTTCTAACTTGTTCATTTACCCGTCACGCTCTCCGAGATCATATTGAGTAAATGATTTCGTACGGTTTGTATCACAATGTACGAAACCATGTACCCACGCCTCCTCCTCCTCCTCCTCCTCCTCCTCCTCCTCCTCCTCCTCCTCCAGCCTCATGGCTGTGGAGGGAGGAGGAGGAGGAGTAGACTCTTAGCAACCCATTCCACGAGAAATCATTTTCATAAAGGAGTGTTATCAGAATTTAAAGTGGCAATATCGCCTTGCTGTTGCATGTCTGGGGACTAGGAGTTTGCGCCTTCGCTTTGAGATACGGCGCTTATGAGATGTTCCGGAGATCGGCGTCTCCAGGCTCATTATAGAATGTTGGATGTTGCATTTTTCTGATTTTTTAATAATTATTGTTAGGTGGAATTTAGGTCTGGCACTTGAATGGAAGTTGATTTCGTTTTATTATTATTATTATTATTATTATTATTATAGGATGTTGAATAAGCATTTTTTTGTTATAATGATTATTTTTTAAGTAGAATTTAAATTTGGCACCTTTAAGGCGAGTTGGTTTCTTTATTATTATTATTATTATTATTATTATTATTATTATTATTATTATTATTATTATTATTATTATTATTATTATTATTATCGAGGTCATTATAGGATGTTGGATGTTGTATTTTTCTGATGTAATAATTATTGTATTGTTAGGTGGAATTTAGATATGGCACCTTTAAGGCGAGTTGATTTCTTTATTATTATTATTATTATTATTATTATTATTATTAATTATTATTATTATTATTATTATCGTGCTGTTAGTAAGTTTATTATCGTCGTTATTGACGCTATTATTGATTTATTGTTAACAATGAAATTGTTATTTTAATTCAGTTTTTATTTTCACTTTAATATTGTTTTTTATGAACACCATCATCTTCTTGGTCGTAACTATTATTGTTGTTGCTACTCTTTTTTTTTTTTTTCCTGTAAGGAGGCAAACCAAGACCATTACATGGAAAAACTGGTCTGTGCAGAATATAAAAACCTTTTAAGTTAAATGAACAAAGTTCAAGTTTCAAGAACACGGCGGTCATAAGAATAAATTTAAAACGCAACCTTGGTTAAAGTTAGAGATATTAAACGCGATATTACACCATGTCCTAATTTCATTCGCTGCAAAAGCGTAGAACTGTGATAGCAGCCTCCAGTTGTTCTAATTTTCTGTCTTCTTGTAATTGCAATTATTGCTTAATGGAAGATCTTCGGAATGAAGGGAATTTATATAATGCTCTCTCTCTCTCTCTCTCAGAGAGGAAGGTTTCCCACATTATTGATTAACGTCATATTGTTTCCCTTGTTACTCTTCAATTTTATTCACATTTTTTATCCATTCCTTTCAGCACTTACTGGTATTCAGGCGGATCTTCGTAGGCAGGTAAGGTGAGTACCAGTTTCGGCTGTTTGTTTCTTGTTCTTTTAATGTCCCTGTTCTAAAGTAATGTCTCTGTTGTAAAGTAATGTCCCTGTTGTAGATTAATGTCCTCGTTGTTAAGTAATGTTCCCCATTGTAATGTCTCCGTTGTTAAGTACTGTCCCTGTTGTAGATTAATGTCCTCTTTGTTAAGTAATGTCCCCTGTTGTAATGTCTCCGTTTTTAAGTAATGTACCCTTTATTAAGTAATGTCCCTGTTGTAAAGTAATGGCTGTTGTGAAGTAATGTCTCCGATGTTAAGTAATGCCACCATAGTAAAGTAATGTCCCTGTTGTAAAGTAATGTCCCCGTTCTTAAGTAATCTCCTGTTGTTAAGCAATGTCCTTGTTGTACAGTAATGTCCCCATTATTAAGTAATGTCCCCGTTATAAATTAAAGTTTCTGTTGTAAAGTAATGTCCCCGTTGTTAAGTAATGTCCCTGTTGTTAAGTAATGTCCCTGTTGGTAAGTAATGTCCCCTTTGTAAAGTAAAGTCTCTGTTGTAAAGTATTGTCCCCGATGTTAAGCAATGTCCCCGTTGTTAAGTAAATTCCCTGTTGTTAAGTAATGTCTCTGTTGTAAAGTAATGCCACTGTTCTAAAGTAATGAAAGAGAAGCTCTGAACACAATAAGAAAACACCACATGCCTTTTGTGCGTCCTTGATGTTTAAGTTTTTTTTTATGAAATTATTTTCGTTGGAAATTGCCATCTGTTCCGCAATTCTGAAGAAAATAGCCTGCTTATATTATTATTATTATTATTATTATTATTATTATTATTATTATTATTATTATTATTATTATTATTATTATTATTATATTAACGCTATTCTCATGATTAAGAAAACATCGAAAAGATTTTGTAATATATTCCGTCCGAATATAATTGGCAGTATGATTAGATACAAATATAGTCAGGCGAATGGAGGAATAGAATGAATTAATGCTAAGATATTATAAAGAAAAAATTGAGAAAGATAGATAGAAGATAATAGAGGAACAGCAGTTAAAGAAGTTTATGGCTCGTAACCTCTTGCTGCAGCGTCCAGACAAATTTCAAAGTATTTCGCTAATTGGAGTAAAAGCTCTTGAGTAGTTTTGAATTAATTTATAAACGTACGATAAATTCAGGTGTACAGGTAAATCATTTACCTGTACACCTGAATTAATAAAAAAAGTGTTTACACTGATTATTCTTGATTCTTGATTCTTTGAATTGTAAATGTACATTTGCGAAAACATGTTTCTGAATATTTTGTGTACTGTAAGAGAGCTGTGCCATCTTAACAAAACCGTGATATATATATCCTTTCCGTAGGGGGATAGTGCTGTCAGCACACCTCACTCGGTACAGTAGTCATTAATCATGCCTTTTACCGTACCTCCGTTTATATTCTCTTGCTTCCATCTCATTCTCCGCTCTGTCCTAACAATTGTTTCAAGGAGCAACTGCGAGGGTTTCCTCCTGTTACACCTTTAGAACCTTTTCATTCTTCAATTCCCCTTCCGGCAATGACCTCATAGGTCACAGCACTTGGCCTAAATTTTATATTCCTTTCCAGTCTAACATATGTCCATACCAGACAACATAATTGTATGCGACTTGATTAGAATTATTGCATTTCTCTTAGATACAATATCATGTTTTAGTATTGGGGAAAAATTAGACATTTTTATTCTTATCACGAGTGCTGCATGTGCAGGAATTTTCAGTTGTATGGCATCTTATATTTCTAAATACAATGATTCTTTGGCGCAGTCATCATTTAATTTTCAAGTTGGATTTTCCCACGTAACATCCCAGGCAAACAAGTCTTTAAAATGTTTATAGTGTTATTTTAGATTTTCTGATACCCTCCCATTCTTGTTGCCCTCTTTTCAGTGTGTATCATTTCATGATGATAAGATTTTCATACATTCGTATATACATCTCGTTCTTTAATTTCCTTTAGCAAATAACTCCCTTTGATTATCAGTGATTCAGTCGTAACCCCAAAAAATGATGCTTGTTTCGCCTGCACTGTTTCTCGTGCATGTCATTTAAAGTTGCCTCAGAGATTGGTGTACGTCGTAAAGGTATTGCCATAATTGCAGTGTTCGATATTTTAAAGGTTTTTGCTCTGTAAATTGCTGGGATATTGTTCTTCGGCTAAAGCGCCACGATGTCACACTTCTCAGTTTCCATTTGGTCGTATTTATCACTTGTCATTTATACATATATAAATATTTAAGTTTGCGACAGAATTACTTGGAATTAAATTAGGATGC
>NC_061092.1:34051597-34081597 GCF_015104395.2 Macrobrachium nipponense | reverse complement strand
ATATATATATATATATATATTATATATATATATATATATAAGCTCGATTCACCGAGACGCGTGTGTGGTCTGTTCTCTCACGATGATGCCACTGATGATGATTATGAAGAAGTCTTCTTTATGAGGTCGTAGTCATAATCCGCTATAATGTAAATTGAATTTACTCGCCCGCCAGTGAATTCACTGATCTTTCCCGCGAATAATTGATGAACGTTCCTTATTTTTGTAATTTGAATTCTTATCCCATTTAATTAAAAGTGGACTTTTTTTACTCATTTATTCAGGTTTTGTTGACTTCAGTACTTTCATTCGGTTATTATATGAATTTATTAACAATTATGACAGATTAATTTTAATCATTTTAATTTTAGTATTTTTTTTACATCCCCCATTCATTTTTAATCAAATTTAGTGTATTTCAAAAAGGGAAAACTAATTTCTTTATATGAATAATCATCATTTGATGAAGTATGTGAATTTGGTCTCGAAAAAGTTAAATTTTCTGCGCATGCATAAAAATTTTCATAGCAGAAGTACAAATCTCTTTGTTGTTACTCAAAGAATTCCGATCTTTCCAAATAAAGTCAAGTCACATGAGCTCATAGAACTTTCTAAGACTACTCTGGCCTTAAATAAATTCCCAATATGCAAATACGTAATAACATGAAAAATACTTCTTTGAAGAATCTCGAGGAAAGGATTGCATTTAAGTTTTTCCAACTCCGTTCTCCGAAATTTTTCACCATGTCTTGGCTTTTCATTTCTGCCCTTTTCTTTCTTTCCTTTTCTACCATTTTCTTAGTTTTTTCTTCATCCTACTATACTTCTTATCTATTAATTTTATTGAACAACCTTATATTTTGTTTTTACTCGTTTCTTTTCTTCAGCATCGTTCATTGTGCTGTCATCTTCCTCCTCCTCCTCCTCCTTTTCCTCTTCTTCTTCTTCTTAACTTGAGCAAAGGCTCGGGTGGTCCTCTCGTAATAAAAAAAAAATATTGTTGATTAAAACCCGCTGCAATTTCGCCCTCGATCCTGTTGATCTGCATATTCCCCTGTGACTAATTAGCCTAAATAGAAGTGTAATTGGAAATAAGCCTATTTTTGCCCTGCCTTTCCGCTTCTTCCCTTACCCTCACCCAACGTCCATCCCTCCCTCCCTCCTTCCCTCCCAGCATGAACCCCTGAAGGATGTTCTAGCAGCCTTTTTTTTTTTTTTTTTTTTTTTTATCGCTCACCCCTCCTTCCATGTAACCGTCTCCCCCCCTCCCCCCATAAGACTGTTTAAGGATAGCTTAAAATGGCACGCTAGATTTAATACAAATGACTGTACTCTTGATGTTCCTGTTTACAGTGACCGAGGGTAAATTTCGTATTAATACAACGAGAATTTAATTTCATTCATTTGAATTTATTGCGGTTTGGTTGGTTTTGTCTACCTGCGTTGCTACATATTCGCTGCGGGGAGAGTTTCGTAATTAGTTTATTAAACAGTCACTGAATTACTCCGTAAGCTTGGTCATGCACCTGTTATTAGCATTCTTGAGCTGATTGCTCAGGTGTTGCGTCATTGCAGCGGCCGTAGAATGACAGGGATGCAAAGGAGTTCAATGAGATCAGGTATATATGTGTATGTATAAATATATGTATATATGTATATATATATATATATATATATATATATATATATATATATATATATATATATATATATATATATCAAGAAACAGAAATATTTTTCAATACATAATCATGCTCATGGCCCTCTCTCACAACTACGAAACCTTACGTAACCGCTCGGTATAATTTCTTCAAACTAGAATAACGTAATGTCCATTCGGTAATTGTCTAAACGAAGGGGAGCCACGCCGAAACGGAGTAATCCCCATCTTCCCCCCCTTCCCCCAACACTGTATAGTCTGTTTCATTAGGGAAATGAAGTGTGGCGAATCAGTGCAGAGGAATGCTGATGCTGATTCATGCTAATAGTGATTCACTTTGGCCTGGCTGCTCGATAATGTACCTCATATCCGCGATTAAGAAGTTGCTGCGGTATGAAAGTGTGAGCGCTCGCGCGCGTCTCTGTGCAAAGCTCTTTGTGCGTGCAAGTGTGCACTGTGTTTGTGTGTTTGTTAGTTGGAGTATACATACATATATATATATAAAATATATATATATATATATATATATATATAATATATATATTGTGTATGTGTAAGACTTCATTTAATCTCACGGATATATGGTATGCGAGAATAAAATAACCATATTATTTTGTATTTATGTAGAATGGCTTTTTTCTGATCTCGTTCATTTAATAGTGTTTTCATCCTCTGATTTAAAATTTTCATTTGTCAAAAATATCCTTAGGTGATGTACATTGTTCTTTTTAGGTTTGTGTAAGTGGCTTGTTTCGAAATGGGTCTGCCCCACATTTTACTCTCTCTCTCTCTCTCTCTCTCTCTCTCTCTCTCTCTCTCTCTCTGTCCCCAAGCAAATTGTCTGTATGTTATTTCAATCAATCCAGCCACGAAGACCATAGGAGTTGTGGCGCTGCCAATTCGGCGAATTCAGTCAATCAGTTTTGAAAACTAGTGAATTATTTTGTCTCTTGTAATTATGACCAGGTTAATAGAAGTTATTGATAAGTCTGTAACTACAGAAGTGATGAGTTTACCAATAAATATCTTTCTACTTTTTAGTGGAGATAGTCAGTAATCTTATGGAAACTATATATTCGTCTTATTCAGTAATAGGGTCTTTAGGTATACATTATTTATATGGTCATGTTCCACATTTTGCGCTATGTATGTATAAGTACCGTGAAATATAGTAAATACCTGTATTGTTTTGTTTTCCAGAAAGCAAAATCTTTCAGCAGGGTTTTGATTTTAGTTTCCTAAATAGTATTTTTAGAAGTTTTCACTTTTTTGCGGAAAGCGGTTTCATACTCGTAATATTCATTATAACGACAGAAAATTGTTACGATTTTATTTATTCTAGCATTTTCAACGTACGCGGTGATTTAGAATTTAAATCGTTGCTCTAAACAATATTTTTATGCGTGATAAGCTTCATAAATGCCTTACTTTTATATATTTACTACATGCGGGAAGAGTAACTAAAATGGGCTATAAACACCACAGCACAAAGATAATACACATTTAGAAGTATCTATTTACTGTTGCGACTTCTATCAAGACCGAGTAAGAAATAATCGTACAAATTCGAAGCGTTTATGCAGAGAGCGATCACAGGCCATAAACTAGAACATCAGCGAGAAGAGGCAGCCACACATCGAGCTGAATAGATCCATCCGAAGAAGGAATGAATCGTTTGGTTCGAATCGCTCGAGTGGAAATGGGTCGTTCCGCATTGCCCAGCCCCACTCACCGGGCTCCAAATGACCCTCTCGAGACGATTTCGAATCTTCGGGCCGAGAGCGTTGTCAAGTATGTCCGCCGTGGCCGTTGCTGTTTCGAGAATCACTCCGAGAATCGCTACTTAAGGTGGTTATGGGTCGTAGTCTCCCGCCGTCATGGATGTGGCATGTTTGGGTTGTGGTCTGCGCCCCGCTGGGGACCGAATGTTATAGGTATCGAACATGCTGCGAGATTAACAAGTCGGCGTGATCAGCGATTTGCAAGAGACGTGTGGGAGTTGTCTGTTTGTTCAAGTTCGCAGTCCAGTGTGCTCCAATTTGCACAGGAACTACGTGCGTGAACTCGGAGAAACATATACCTTAATTAATCATCCTTGAAGTATTGAGTCAAGGATGCACGATCTTCAAAAAACTTAGGCAACGTCCATTATTTCATAAACTTACACAGATGGCTCTTCACTGGTGCGTCAGATCCCCTTATATACTGTGCACCATTCATTTTCCATCTCACGCAATCTGGATTCCTGTATATTAGTAAGATCCTTCATTTCAGTACCTCTTCACATCCATTTGTCCTGCACTTTAAGCTCTCTCTTTCAGCCTTCCACTATCTTGTAATACTCCAAGTTTTCACACAAGTCTTACCACATCTAGTTGTTCTTCCTTTCTCTGTCTTACAATCCTTCATAAAATGCATATACTATTTAATTATTTCACCTCATTTTACCTGATTTTGTTTACATGAATCAATAATTTCGTTAACAATCTATTCATGTCTTCGTATTCTAGGCTGACATTTACTATCATTCGCCAATTCTTGCCAGCATTCGCTTTTTGCTTTCTCCCCCAATAAACGCTTTCAAGCTCTTTTACCCATATGTGTAGCTTTTCTTCCCTATCTCCAACTAACGTACTGCTATAGTATAGTCTCTTACACCTGCTCCATAATAAGCAACCATCCCATGCCAAAGCTCACAAACTCATCCGCTATTAATTAACTATTAATCATTTTTCCTGTTTGAATGGATGGCCACTATAGGTGTAGGCTGTCCGATTATATACATGGATTACGATAGATGAGGTTATAAATGCTAAACTTGATATGCACAATATAATATATATACATTTATTATATATATGATATGAATATGATATGATATGATATTGATTGGTTATATGTATATATATATATATAATATATATACATATATATATATATATATATATATATATATATATAATATATAATATAACACGTATATGAAGATAAAAAATGCCCATAAAAACACTATCTACCCGTTGCTACCGTATGCTCCGGACACTCCTGCATTCAGTAAAGACGCAGAAGTGTCTGAAATACATGGTTGTACAGGTCAATAGTGCTTTTATGGATCTTTTTATCTCCATAGTATACTGCTAGATTAGATTAAAAGACATTCATATATATATATATATATATATATATATATATATATATATATATATATATATATATATATATATATATATTAGTTTGTGCACATCAGTTTATAAAAGCTTTAATTATAAACCTTTAATAAACTGAGCGGCAGGGAAAAATAAAAGCAAAGGAGGGTGGCAGTATCCAATAATGAAAAAAGGCAAAAGTACTCTGCTAAGAGAAATAACTCCTGAAGATAATCCCTCCAGATAACCTGAAATTGGACGTTGTATTTGGCCGTCTTGATCTTATGTACAGAATGTATCTTTTTTTAAAGAGTCATTTGTATGCAAACTTCACCCTTTACGCTTTGGTAATGGAGAAAGATATCGTGCTTGCATTGCCTTTGACTGACGCACTCCGCCGAAGACTTCATAAGAACAAGGTTGAGTCTTACCTCGCAGAGAGTATGAGATATGATGATATGGCCGTCGTATATTTGTCGAAGCGGACCGTCGTAAGTTTGGCCTGACTATTTACGACTCCGGTTAGTGTTGAAGCTGTAGTGAAGTTGTTGCTGTAGTTTAGTAGCCAGCACGAAAATTGTTTGTGCTTTATTTTTTTCCGCATTTATTCTTCGCGATTGCAGCTTTAGAAGTTTAAGCAAAGGTGCAATGTATGATTATATCTATTTTGAAAATAACGCCATATACACTCAGCTTGCCTCGTCTCTCTAATTTAATTACAACTCTCGTTGGGAACCATTTTGTATAAATTTTTTGTGATTTTAGGGAGGCCATCATTGAAAATAATTACCGTCGATATTGAAGTTATATTTTTAGTTTCTTTTTATTTTATATATATTAGGTCTTTTTTTTCTTTTTGTTGTTTTTAGTAAGGAATGTCCGGAGCGGTCATTAAGAATTTGGAAGGGGCACGAAGGTAGGGCCATCGAAAGACAACAACTTAAAAATAGTCTTCATTACTATAACTCCACTCAGTAACGATGATGGTTAAAATCATTCTTAGGGATTTACCGGCAGGACCTGTACACTGTTTGCAGGGTATTTTACAAGTTCTGGTGTTTATGTGTTTGACTTGTTCTTGTCAGTTTGATTATGTGTTATCGATTTACCGTGTGCCATTTGAGCAGCTTTATTGGACACTAAATAATGATAATAATAATAATTATATTAATAATAATAATATAATTTTTTTTTTTTTGCTCTATCACAGTCCTCTAATTCAACTGGGTGGTATTTATAGTGTGGGGTTCCGAGTTGCATCCTGCCTCCTTAGGAGTCCATCACTTTTCTTACTATGTGCGCCGTTTCTAGGATCACACTCTTCTGCATGAGTCCTGGAGCTACTTCAGCCTCTAGTTTTTCCAGATTCCTTTTCAGGGATCTTGGGATCGTGCCTAGTACTCCTATGATTATGGGTACAATTTCCACTGGCATATCCCATATCTCTCTTATTTCTATTTTCAGGTCTTGATACTTATCCATTTTTTCCCTGTCTTTCTCTTCAACTCTGGTGTCCCATGGTATTGCGACATCAGTGAGTGATACTTTCTTCTTGATTTTGTCAATCAACGTCACGTCTGGTCTATTTGCACATATCACCCTATCTGTTCTGATACCATAGTCCCAGAGCATCTTTGCCTGATCGTTTTCTATCACTCCTTCAGGTTGGTGTTCGTACCACTTATTACTGCAAGGTAGCTGGTGTTTTTTGCACAGGCTCCAGTGGAGGGCATTTGCTACTGAATCATGCCTCTTTTTGTACTGGTTCTGTGCAAGTGCCGGAAATTCGCTTGCTATGTGGTTTATGGTTTCATTTTTCGTATTGCACTTCCTGCATATGGGAGAGATGTTATTTCCATCTATCGTTCTTTGGACATATCTGGTTCTTAGGGACTGATCTTGTGCCGCTGTTATCATTCCTTCAGTTTCCTTCTTGAGCTCTCCCCTCAGTAGCCATTGCCATGTGTCATCGCTGGCTAGTTCTTGAGTCTGTCTCATGTATTGTCCGTGCATTGGTTTGTTATGCCATTCCTCTGTTCTGCTTGTCTTTCTCCTGTCTCTATATATTTCTGAGTCTTCGTCTACTTTTATCAGTCCTTCTTCCCATGCACTCTTTAGCCACTCATCTTCACTGGTCTTCATATATTGCCCCAGTGCTCTGTTTTCGATGTTGACGCAGTCCTCTATGCTTAGTAGTCCCCTCCCTCCTTCCTTTCGTGTTATGTATAGTCTGTCCGTATTTGCTCTTGGGTGTAGTGCTTTGTGTATTGTCATATGTTTCCTCGTTTTCTGGTCTATGCTGCGAAGTTCTGCCTTCGTCCATTCGACTATTCCTGCGCTGTATCTGATTACTGGCACTGCCCATGTGTTTATGGCTTTTATCAATTTCCGGCGTTGAGTTTTGACTTGGTATCGTCTTGAGTCTCTGCATATATTCTTTCCTGATCGTGTCCTTCATCTCTTGATGTTTTATATCTTCTCCTTCCATTATTCCCAGGTATTTGTATCCCGTCTCATCTATGTGTTTGATGTTGTTCCCATCTGGTAGCTTTATCCCTTCAATCCTTGTTACTTTGCCCTTTTGTATGTTGGCTAAGGCGCATTGTTCTATTCCAAACTCCATCCTGATGTCCCCAGATACAATCCTTACAGTCTGGATTAGGGTATCTATTTCCTTGATGCTCTTACCATACAGCTTGATGTCGTCCATGAACATCAGATGGTTAATTCTGTTGCCTCTTTTCTTGAGTTGGTACCCGGCATCCATCTTCTGTAGTACTTTTGTCATGGGAATCATGGCTACTACGAAGAGTAGTGGGGACAGTGAGTCGCCCTGGAAGATCCCTCTCCTGATATTAACCTCTGCTAGTCTTATTCCAGAGCTTGTAAGTATTGTATTCCAGTTGCGCATTGTATTTCTGAGGAAGCTGATGGTGTTATCCTCTTCTTCCCCTTTATATTATTATTATTATTATTATTATTATTATTATTCCCTTGCATTTCATTTGAGAGTCCTGTGGTTCGACCCTGATGTGAGTCAGACATTTAATTTATTATTATTATTATTATTATTATATACGATTATATATATATTATAGTACTATATATATATATATATATATATATATATATATATATATATATATATGTATTATATATATATATGTATTATATATATAATATATATATAATATATATATATATATATGTATATATATATATATATATATATATATATATATATATATATATATATATATAAATCCTAGGGTTATAATTAATGATATATTGCCAATATGTTCGCTGTGACCTATTGGAATGTGGAGAACAGAGCCGAAGCAACGACCCGAGATAAATGATTTCTGTGGGGTGGCGTGATATAAAACTGCATAGAAAGACGAGTCAATGTACGTCAGTTCATGAGCTCTTTTCAAAAAGCCTTTGGGAAACTAGTTGTAGCCAGTAATATGAGGCGTTGTCGAAATGTGCATTCATATGTGCGTGTGTGCCTCTTCTATTGATAATGTATCCCTACCCAAGTCTATGGGAGACTTGGCATAGAGACGTCTGTGGAAGAAAGGCAAGATGCTGGGGAAGCTCTGCGAAAGTTTGTTTGTGTTAAGTGAGTGAAATATTCCGGCTGCATGGGTGAGTCTTGAACTATTTTAGCCAAAGAGTGGCTTGTTGTCTGTTTAACATCTATGAGAATATCCAATCTTTAATCTTTGTTGTTAAACTTATGTGTACTTACGAGGTGTTTCTTATGTCTTTGAAACAGACGGTTCTGGCGGAAATATGGGGGGACCGAGGGAGTCCCGATGGGAGAATAGACATTTGGTGTGACCATTACTGTTTAGACATTTTACTGTTGGGGTTTAACTGAATTAAGTTAGTCAGTAAGACTTGGGTCATTTCCTTTCCGTTGATAAATAAATGTATTTTTATAATGCAACTCTCTCATTTTGATTACCGGACAGAATGGAGAGAGAGAGAGAGAGAGAGAGAGAGAGAGGAGAGAGAGAGATTTGAGAGAGAGATGGAGAGAGAGAGAGAGAGAGCGGTCGCTTGGAGAGAGAGAGAGAAAGAAAAGTCGCGAGCCGCTGGTTGCTTGTATAGAGAGAGAGGTATCGCTTGGAGAGAGAGAGAGATTATGTGTTGGTATGCCTGACGCTCGGAGTTACACGTTTACCAAATGAATAACGAGATTAATATCCCGTTAACAGATGTGGTGGCTTGGGGGGTTACATATATAGTATATATATAGATATATATATGTATATTAATATAATCTATTATATATATATATATATATATATAATATAGATTATATAAAAATAATTATATATATAATTCTATTCTATATATATATAACATATTATATATATATATATTATATATTATAATACATACATACACGCACACGTTATATATATGTATTATATATATTATATATAGATATATATATATATATATATATAATATATATATATATATATATGGTATATAAAATATATATATAATGTATATATATATATATATATATATAATATATATAAACGTATATATTAATATATTATATATATATATATATATATATATATATATATATATATATATATATATTCACAGTACCGAAAACTATAAATATCAAATTATATACCAATCCCTTGGCATCAGTGACATCTGTCGTTGCATTGGCAGTTTACATGTATTAATCAGTCAACTACTCATTCAGGCAGTCAAAGCGTATGCTTACTTGTATGGAAAGTTGAAGTACCTTTAATACTTTATTGAGATCATTTTGAAGAGTTCTGTCTTGGATACCTAATGAAAAGTTACTTAACTGAAGTATGTTATATAATAGCAATATCAGGAAGTCATTGAAAAAATTTGTTCTTGGTGTTGTATGGGGGACTCGATAGTTGCGCATTAACTATTCATAACAAAGTTAAACGTTAAACTTCAAAAATTGTTACTGTAGAGAAAAATAAGCTAATTTTGCCGTAGTCTTTTCAAGGTTAATGTGTTCATTGCCCTCTCGCAGTTGATGTTTTCAGTCTTTAATAACAGCAGCCAGTTCCTGAAGTGTACAGTGGAACACTGCATTATCACATCTTACACATTTTTCAGTTCGTAGATTCCATTTTGGGTCAAATTTTCGAATGCTGTTTGTTGCTACATTTTCCAAGAGAAGAGAAAGGATACTAGAATTGTGTATTTTATGTAGTTTTTTGTATTATATTAGTGTGCAGGGTGTTATGGCTTTCTGGGTCCACCTTGAAATGCGCAGTGGATAATTCTCGCTGGTGTATGAACGTGTGGGATGTGTATGTCTGAACTGTTATTATTTTCCAAACATAGCTTAGAAAATAATAATATCGTATACACTCCGTTCCCCGATAATCAAGGAAGATTTAATTAGTGATCGCATCGTCTGTCGATACTTTGGATGTTATTTATATTACAACACAACTTCTGACATCTCAATTACGGATTAGTGGCACCAATGATACCTGTAACACGCTGATAGGGGATACTTATTGACTGTCTCGTGGGTTTGCTCCATGAAAAATTACAGACTCGATTCGTCATGTGAACGTACCGGACTGAACTAAATGTCTATTATATGAAGCTGTCTTAAGTTGTGGAAGTTTTCTGTGGTAGTTTGAACATGGCAATGAATCTTTGGCGCACTGTTTATAAGGGTAAGGGATTATTAGATTCGAAATACAATATATTATATATATAATATTACAAAAAAGATATGCTCACTCGTATACACACATCACACATTTATATATATAATATATATATATATATATATATATATATATATATATATATATATATATATATATATATATATAAATGTGCGTGTGTGTGTGGTGTGTGTTGTGTGTGTGTGTGTGGTCATCATATGTAAAAGAATCTCTTCCTGTTACCATATTGAATTTTTGCTCATATGTAAAGAAAATTTTCATATATATATATATATATATATATATATATATATATATATATATATATGTGTGTGTGTGTGGTGTATGTGTTGTATATATATATATATATATATATATATGTACTATATATATATATATATATATATATATATATATATATAATATATATAGCTAATGCCACTGAGAAAGTCCAAAATGAAACAACAGTGTGCCGAGTATTTTCATGTATTCAACACAACTTCGGGGCACAAAATAATACAGAGCACAAAACTAGTGAGCAAGAAAGTTCTCATGAAAGCAAAATAATGAAAAAAAATCAAAAGAAGGAACGGAATTGGCTAATGACCGTATTGGATACAGAAATGAAAGAAAGCTGACTACTTGCCGACCAGTTGATAAAACAACTGAATCCACAATTAAAAATTGTGAATTCAGTTGTTTTATAAACTGGTCGGCAATTAGTCAGCTTTTTTCATTTCGTCGGCTAGTGGTCAGCTTTTATTCATTTCTGTAGTAATGCAATCATTAGGCAATTCCTTTCCTTCTTTTGACTTGTTGGGGTGTTGGGTAGCTAAGTGATCTGGACGAACATTGTTTCTGTTTGTAATGGCCTAATTATACATGTTTTTCTTCACTTTGCTTTTGTGAGAGTTTCTTTTTCACTCGATTTGTGATCTGTATTACTTTGTGCCCCGAAAAATGTATTAAGTGGCTTAAGGTTATCAACAAAATCAAGTGCCAACTTTATATATATAAATAGGAAGATTTTCTTTACATATGACCAAAATTCAATATGGTAACAGGAAGAGATTTGTTTTACATATGATGACCAAACTTCACGTAGACGAGACACTGTCCTTTTGCATAGGACCATGTCAGAAGAGTATTGTGTACGAAATTAAAATTTTGTATAAAATTAATTGATATTTGTAATAAAATTTTAATAATAAAAAAACAACGACTGCTTCCAAAGTTCTTGCTCAGTGATACACATTTGTTAAACATATTTCATATGTATTTTACACATCTTCGAGGCACAAAGTAATACAGAGCACAAACGAATGAGCAAGAAAGTTCTTACAAAGCAAAGTGAAGAAAAAAAATATAAAAAAATATATATATAGGCAGATCTATACATGTATGTATATATATATATATATATATATATATATATATATATATATATATATATATATATTATTATATATAGGACTTCAGGAGGGTCCATGATACACATGTTGTTAAAAAGGCCATGTTTATTAACAGAAAAAACGTTTCGCACTAAATTCACATGCCCTGGATGTCCGGGCTCTTACGTTGGATCGACACGGAGGTTACTGCAGGTCAGATATTGTAGCCATTTGGGTTTTAGCTTTCGCCAGAATTTTCTAATATTAGCAATCATGCCGCATTATGTAAAACCGAAGTCCTGAAACAACACTTCTCAATAATTGGTTATGTAAGGGACCCAGACCACTTAACAACTTTAGAATCATTATATATTAAAAGACTGGTTCTCTCTCAATAGTAATACTTCCTCAGCAACTTTGTATCTGGCATAGTTGTCGTCTGGCCTTCGACGCCATTGTATGTCATTCCCTCTTCTCTCCTGCTTATGGACGGTTCCTGTTTTGGTAGTCTCTTTTTGTTTTCTGTTTTATGTGGCTTTTTATGCTTTTACTTTTGATTATTTTAACTTGTAAATTTTAATTGCATTGCGAATTCCTTTTAATGCTAATAATGTATTTTTATTGTGTCTTTTACTTTTCACAGACTGATGATGCACTGAGTCTTTGGTGCGAAACGTTTTTTTGTTAATAAACTTGGCCTTTTTGACAACATGTGTATCATGGACCCTCCTGAAGTCTATATATCTTGCTGACTGGAATATTGATATATATATAGGGATATATATATATATTATATATATATATATATAGGGTATAGTATATATATATATATATAAGATATGTATTGTATGTATGTATGTATGTATATATATATATATATATATATATATATATATATATATATATATATATAACAAAATCGATCGAAACAGCCTTTCCAAACTGTTCTGATACCGTGTTATTAACGAGGGCAAGTTACTTATATGAGAGAGAGAGAGAGAGAGAGAGAGAGAGAGGTGTATGAAAACCAAAGTTGATCGAAAGGCAGCTGTTCCAAACTTGTTATTATACTGTCCTCTTAACTAAACGAAGTAAACTCATGTCAGGAACCGTATCTTTATTACCCACAATGGCCTCAATTCAGTATGTGTTGCCATCGTCATGTGAACACCTTCTGCAGGTTGATTTAGTTCTCGACCTCGATGATTTAGGAGCTTCATTGGTGTAGAAAAGACGCCGTTAATCGCATACCTGTTTCGTGGTTACACGTATCCAGAGAAAGATAGCAAGGATACCACAGATGCTGATGTTTCTGGTACTCCTGTTGTACCCAAAACGGAAGACGCTTCTTGTTTTCTTATCTTTTTCTTCTTCTCCTCTCCTTCTTCTTGTGCATTTTTTTTATCCTTTTAGTACTGCTCGATCTCTCTCTAGGTTTTTTAAATGTCTTGTTTTATTTTCTTTATCTTTTTTCCATCATCTGCATTTTTTTTTTATCTGTTATCATCCTTTTAGCACTGCTCTCACACTCCAGTTTTTTTTTCCAATGCCTTGTCTGTTTTTCTTTTTCAATCTTATTTCCATTTTTCTCTCCCTTTCCTCCCTGATGCACTTAAAATCGCTGCAGATGATTCTTACTTTTTCCATCATTCCTAACAAAAATCTTCCCTGAGATTCTTCTGCGGACCACTTACGAATCCACAGTTTCAGTACACTTTTAAACGTATCAGAATAGGTAAAGGGGATTGGGGGAGGGGGGGAAAGCGTATTTGAGGGTTGAGAAGCATGCACTAACCCTTAGAGACTTTGCATGAATCGTTCCAGTTATGTAAAATGATGTGTGTGTGTGTGTGTGTGCGTGCTTCAGATTGTGATCCATGGCGGGTTCGATTATCCGATAATGAAGAGGCGCTGGATATCTCTCTCGGCATCTGTATGCGTCCAGATGCTTGATAATGTGGGATAATTTGCATGTTGCGACGCTCCACTGGAGCTACTGATTATGATGATGATGATGATGTTTTCTCACTGAGCATTACCCCGTTGCTTCCTTAACCATATAATTAGACAGGATGGCGGCGAAAAGAGATTTAGTTTGGCGTAGATCAAAAGGCGCTTGTGGTTACGATCCGTCTATTACTTTGGAGGATTAATAGTTACCAACCCCTCCCCCCCCCCTCTGTCTCTCCTTTTCCCCTCCCCTCTCTCCCTCCCTCTCCCTCTCCCTCTCCCTCTCCCTCTCCCTCTCCCTCCCTCGATTTTCCTTTAAGCTCAGTCCTAACTGTCTCATTGCACAAGATCATCATCGAGGTTGATTACATGATCAACGTTTGCAAAGAGCCGCTTTTATAGCCACGTTCTCTTACAGAAAAGGCTCTAATCAGCTCCGAGGATTTTACGTTCGTCACCTTAAAGAAAGAAGAAGTCATACCTGAGAACTCGGATCTGGTTCGCTCTTATTTTGCAACGGGTTATTTTTTCTTTACTCTTTATTCTGCTATTTATTTTTCTGTTTTCTTTTGGAGATGGGTGGGAACGTTTAGTTAAGAACTGGTTGATAAGCGAAGAAGCTAACAGTAGGTTTATTCCCATTATGTTAGTACTTTGGTAATCTGTTCTTTAACAGATGAATTTGCAGGAGCATGCACGTGTATTCCGTGCCCAGTTTTGGATTTTCCCCAACCCTGCCTTTCAATTTTCTGGCATTTCATGCTTTGCTATCTTTTTTTCTTGCAAGAAAGTATTACTTTCTGGCCTAAATTTGGCGCTCGAGCATTACTGCCCAAAATTCCTTGATTTATTAGTAATTTGACATAAATTCTACCTAACCTCATCACTGATACAAAATCCAAAATCACTGAAATAATATGGATGCCCTTTAAACGCTGTACAGCAATTATCGACCAGGTACTTGTTTAAACAGGCCAGGTATGGGGTACGTAATTTGCTAATGGGGCGGGTGGGGCTAGGGGTGGTGGGGCATGCAAATTGGCACAAAATAGAACTATTACTTATTAATGGCTTTTAACTTGCCTTGCTGATCTGCTACCCTGGCACCTAGCTTCAAACACCACTTGACAATTTTTGGCAGCTAATGTAAATACACGAGAAGTAATAGTAGTAAGTTACTTGCACACTTGACCTGCCTTTCTTCTTGATGTGTGTAAAAGAATCACAAGAAATGGTTGAGACTTCTCATTGTTTCATTTGTCTTTTGGTACCCTTCATTTTCTACCTTTTTCATCTTATTTTTGTCATCGTATTATTATTAGTATCTTCTTTTTTTTTATTTTCACTTTTTTTCCTCATTTCTCCTTTTAATTTCTCCGTGTCTCCTGCTATTTCCTAGTTATCCCATTTATTTTCTTTTATTTTCTGTTTATTTTTCTCTCATATTGTTCCGCCATCCTCCTCTTTCTCTGCCTCCTCTCCTCCCACATTTAACTATGTCTTTGCATATGCTAATTTTAAATTTTTTTTTTTTGTTTTTTTACATTGTTCCCAACACCTTCCTTTTTTTTTGTCCAAGCCAGTTAGTTTTTTTCCCTGCCCGCCCTCTATTGCTTCCTCTTTTAACTTTTCCATTCCACTCTTTCGATGCTGTGTACCTCGCATGTCTTTATCTTCCTGTCGTCTCCATCTTCCTACCCCCCAAAGAAGAAGAAAAAAATCCCCCACCCCCCTCTCCCATTATTTCTTCCCTCTCCATCGCGTCAGAAAACCTGTAACTCGAACCATGAACAGATAAATCATCCATTTACATGTAGTTAAGCATTTGTCGGCGTTGTTTGTCTCTACATGCAAGCAGACTCCCGCCGTTGCTCGCCGTCAATCTTTGAAGAGTCCCGCGAGCGGTCGGAGACTCCCTAACAAGTACTTGAATTAAGGAGGAGGTGGTGGGGTGCGGGGTTATACAGGAGTCCGAAGGACAGGAGATACAGACAGCATTTACATCTCCTCTTCCTGTGAATGAGAGCGATAATTGCTGCGACACACGTGGAAGATTGAACGTCCAATCAAATCTTGACTCGATTCATCTGATAGCTTGAAAATTCTCTGTGTACGGTTTTCCGGGAAGATGACTTACCGTGCTTGGGGTATTTCCACGAAAAGCATAACACAACGATAGACAGTAGACGCAAGATAATGTTGTGGCTATACGAATGTCAAGCCTTCGACTCGCGGAACGCGAACATCAAAGCCAGACAGATGTTAAAATTTTACTGGAAAAAAAGTCTTATGCAAACAGCCCACAGTTAACAACAGCTTGTGAGTTAGTACCTAGACAAACGAAGAGCTTGTGAAAATAATGATAATTGATTTGTACCTTGGGATTTTCGTTAGAATTTGTTTATTTCACGTAGTGTTGCTGCTGCTTCTGTATTTTATTTTCATGAAGCTCTTGAAAAGTTTGTTGAGTAAACTTGGCAATAACTTTTAATGGGAGAAGTTTATATATTCTGAATCATTTCGGGACCGAACTTCGTTCCTGTGTGTTCATATCCATATTATATATATATATAGATATATATATATATAATATTATATATATAATATATATATATATATATATATATATATATAGTATTGTAATAAACTACAGTACCTTCTTAACTCTCGAATTCTTCCCACTTTTTGGATACACCTGTCTCAGAAATGCCTTAGATTCAAATGAAAGAATATGAGGTAATTTTTGATGACCGGTAGCAGAACTCGAACCCACGTCCAAAGCATCAGAACGAGAGTACGCTTGTCACTAAGAAGCCTGAGATCCAAATGCAATAATATGGAGTAATGCTGATATCCGTAACAGGATTCAAACCCGCATCCAGAGCGTCAGAATAGAGACACATTCCTTGTTCTGATTCTCTCGTTGTGGGTTTGAATCGTGCTACGGACATCAGAATGACTTCATATTCTTGCATTGGAACTAAGGCTTCGTAGTGGCAAGCGTATCCCAAAAAGTGTGACGAATTCGAAAGTTAAGTATCTGGTGAAAAATGACCCGTAGATTTATATATATATATATATATATATATATATATATATATGATATATATATTAATATATATGTGTGTGTGTGTGTGTGTGTGTGTGTGTGTGTGTGTGTGTGTGTGTAGAATCTACTGGTCACTATTTTACTAAACTATATATACAGTTGTAATAGCCACAATGCCCTCTTAACTCTTGGATTCTTTGCTCTTCGTTTTGGGATTACGCCTTGCCCTACCAAATGGTTAACAAATATATAATATGTTTATATATATATATATAGTATATAAATATTATATTAAATATCTATTATATTATATATATAATATTAATTATAATATATATTATGTATATATAAGATGGATTTTACATTTTTATTATCCATCTCCAAGGTAATAATGGAAACCAATAGGAAAGAATTTCGGTTCACATCCCGATGCATTGACTCCAGTGGTGATGATTCGTTCTTTGGAAAATCAGAAATCATGAAAATGACAGTATTTGGCCGCAGATGAAATAAACGCAGAGGGTTCGGAATGCAAAACGTGCAGTTTAATGAGCGACATCCTGTTTGCCTCGGAGACATAGTGATAGAAAACAAGGAGTAGATGTCACAGAGCAAACCAAGAATTGAAGAGCTTCCCTGTAAAATTAGTTGAGAGAGAGAGAGAGAGAGAGAGAGAGAGAGAGAGAGAGAGAGAGTAATTCTTTAAGATTGTTGTAAAACAGGAAAAGGGAAACTAAACTGAAATCAGTTCAAAGGGCATCGGGAGGTGGGGTGGGGTGAGAGAGAGAGAGAGAGAGAGAGAGAGAGAGAGAGAGAGAGAGAGAGAGAGAGAGAGAGATTTCTCTGGCATGAATTGCACTGTGCTGCCAAATACCACATCATTGGCCATAATAAAAACCCACTCCCTCTCTTTTCCTACCGGGTTTAACGGAGATCGTCAGGGTCAGTATCACTGCAATCGCAGTATAATTGTGTCGGATAAAATCAATGAGCAGAAAAATCAAATTGCCACCCTTGCTCTCTCTCTCTCTCTCTCTCTCTCTCTCTCTCTCTCTCTCTCTCTCTCTCTCTCTCTCTCTCTCTTACCTTGCTAATCTTTCAAGGTCTAGTTTTATTTACGTGAACCTAGGCAATACTTGAGTCGTTAAATAGAACAATAACTCTCTCTCTCTCTCTCTCTCTCTCTCTCTCTCTCTCTCTCTCTCTCTCTCTCTCTCTCTCTCTCTCTCTCATAGAATATATAGAGAAATCGTTTTTTTTAACTCATTTCGATTTAGTTACCGTTTTCATGTTCAATTTAAATTTTAAACCATTATACTCTCTCTCTCTCTCTCTCTCTCTCTCTCTCTCTCTCTCTCTCTCTCTCTCTCTCTCTCTCTCTGGTTGCTTCGGGTACAAAAGGTCTGTCCCTCAACTTTAATAACCCTTTAAGAGTTGTGATAATTGTCGTAACAGAAGTAATTAAGCGCGTGCTATCTACTGTGCGCTTGTATCGGAGAGTTAAGTCGAATGAAATAACCAAGAGACGGGCACAAGATAGTAGACGGGAGGTGGTATTTTCTTTTTTTTTCTAAGGTACTGGACCTTTTTATGGCTGTGCTTCTTGGTTATCTGACTCTTATCTTCCCTCTGAACACGTAAGGAGGACGCGACAGGCTCTCAATTATATTATTAATGCTGCATCATGGGTATCCTTTTGGGAGCGAGTGCTTGTAGCTTCAATTTTATGCTATGCCGATAAGCTCCTGGGAGGCATTCTCTCTCTCTCTCTCTCTCTCTCTCTCTCTCTCTCTGTTTGGAATTTGGAAGGGAGTCTGTTTTTTTTTTCATGTGAAGTTACTGATTTTGTTAATCACCATGGCACTGCGCTGCTTTGTGCTACGTTAATAATGCCTTTGTCAAGACAAAATATTTTTTATTTCCAAAAGTATCACCGTACAGTATACGCACATGCACGGCCATGCACACGCATACACATATCTACAATACATATAAAATTATATATATATATATATTATATAATATATATATATAATATATATGTGTGTGTGTGTGTGTGTGTGTGTGTGTGTGTGCGCGCGTGTGTGTGTGTTATGTTTGTGTTGCGTGTATGTATATATGCCCATAGTATCTACTGTGAATGTCCAAGAGTTTATGTATACCATCTTTCCTCTTGCTAGGTAATGGGAACAGGGTTAAGCAAAGACTGGAAGTATGGCCAGCCCTTTGCCTTAAGGAAATGCAATGGAATAATTAAAGTTTATTTTCGTTGGGGGGAGGAATATATGCGACGATTCCAGGGGAAAAGGAAAGCGTGTGAGAGGTTAGATTGGAGTTGAAGAAACAGGAGCGGATTTACTCCAGAATTCACAATTTGCTTATCCAGGGAGAACAAATAATACTCTTGTTAGGACTTGAAAATGAAAATGAAAATAAAAGAGTGTCAGATTTATGGAATTTCAGAAGCCTAGGTTTAATGATCCCTTCGTCCATCGGGCCTCTGCTTTTCCATTCCGATAACCCCAGCGGCCTGGAAATGGACAGTACATCACAACCTGGGCATTGCTGCTCTTCGAAGTGCCAGTAGTTTTCAGTACAGTGACCAGTGAAGGGTTGTGAATCCCTTGGTGGGAGGATATAACCCCTTAAATGGCAACTGATGCTCTTCTCTGGTGGTTATCGGCAACCATGTAAAGATTCCTGTAGAATTCTTGTAGGATTCCCATAGAATTCCTTTAGGATTCCTGTGTAATTCTTGTAGGATTCCTTTAGAATACTTGTAGGATTCCTGTAGAATTCTTGTATGATTCGCGTAGAATTCTTGCCGGATTCCTGTAGAATTCTTTTAGGATTCCTGTAGAATTCCTGTAAGATTCCTGTAGGATTATTGAATGATTCTGAGATATGAATGTCACCAGTTGCGAGGAACATTAGGTGTGGAATCCTATAACATGGAATGCAAAGAGAAAAAAAAGGAAAAATATCAGGACGTATATATCTATATTGTAAAGTATATGGCCATGCTTTTATTCCAAAAAAGAATTAACGTTCGAATTTCGGAAAGCTGCGCATTGATATATTCCAAGGCATGGAATGTCGCTTACATTTTTACCCAAGTTTGATGTCCTCTGAGGAGCCAGCCGGTAAATAACCCAGCCATCCCCTTTTTAGCGCCGAAACCAAACGAGATATTTTCCAGAGATAATCTTTAGCGGTGACAGATATCCCCTGAACACCACGACGTCAAAAGAAACAAATGGGTATGCAAATGTACTGACGGACGCAAGAAAAAGATAAGATAAAATGATTGAGAGTTTGAGGAAGGGACTCTCTCTCTCTCTCTCTCTCTCTCTCTCTCTCTCTCTCTCTCTCTCTAAGGAGTCCTCTGGAGGCTGTGTGATGTCGTTGTCAAAATAGCCTTATTTATTTATTTTTTTTATTGTTGACGTTGCTTCTTTCTGTTAATTTACCTCATTTTATTTTGGTTTCCAGTAATTTTTTTTTTTTTGTCTTACGTTTATTTATTTATTTCTTTTGCTTATATATAGTACATATAATTGTATATAGTATATATATATATATATATATATATATATATATTATATATATATATATATATATATATATATATATATATTTGATTGAATTAATTAATTCATTTATCTATTCATGGCATCTTAGTTATAAGATTTTAATTTGGGAAACAGAGCACTCATAAGATCGTATCAACGTAACGGCCCGTTTTATCCTTTTCCTCCGCCAACACTTGTTGTGGTTTGGTACGATCAGATAAACAAGCTTTTTGCTATTTGTTCCAATTAAAGTCCCATCCGGTCCGGCGATCCACTGTGACCTGACCTGACTCTTGACCTGGTGGCGTTAATGGATCCCACGGGTCATTGAGAGGCTAGTGACTCCATTAGCTTTGTTTTATCTGTGATGGATTATCGTGATGGATAGGGAATGGTTAAGAGAGAGAGGGAGAGAGAGGATGTAAGTGGCATTCTTTCGTATCGTTTATTTTAAATGCGGGGGTCTTTGTTTAAAAGTTTGACAGCTGGGATTATTGTGCTGATATATTCACAATTCGCGAATATGTATTTGTAAGTTGGTCTGTTGTTGCTTACACTACTCGTGTTTTTTTCCCTAGTTCCATTCTTAATTTTACTTAGAAAATTGAACATTGATATCTCCTGATAAAATTACCTCTTCGTTATAGAGGATTTCATTATTTATTTCGAGATTCAGCATCCTGGTATATCAGCCTTTTTTTTTTATTGTTAGTAAACAATTTATTCTAATTTGTAGCATTCCTAAATGCTCTTATGGATGCCATTATTAGCGAAGAAATTTCTAAGACATTTATTTCTAGGAAAGGCGTTCTTGGGAGTTCTTTTGCGACATGATTCTCTCTCTCTCTCTCTCTCTCTCTCTCTCTCTCTCTCTCTCTCTCTCTCTCTCTCTCTCTCTCTCTGGTGTCGGATTTTTTTTCTATATTAAGTAGTTTTAAGGATCTTTCTTTTCTATGTGATATTACATGGGAATTCAACTTTAAGAGTTGTATATCCAAATTGTTTTCTCAAATATTCAGTGTATTTTATTCAGTGTACTATGAAAACATCATTTCAGCTACCCACACTTGAGAATTACTTCATTATTATTATTATTATTATTATTATTATTATTATTATTATTATTATTATTATTATTATTATTATTATTATTATCATATGGTCCCGACATTTTGCAGCTGAAGAATTAGCAATCCATTCTTCGTCTTGCCAAATAGAAGACCAGCCTTTGAGAAGCTGCTTGCGTAATTGCTTTTGTCTTTACGCCTTTTGCCTTCAGGGAACAGACAGCAAAAAACCCCGACAACCCGAAGCGCAGGCGCGACGCGGACAGACAGACAGAAAGAAGACTTTCCAGACTCCAAATGGCGGTCTTCCCCGCTGATTAATGTTCGTCCCATTTTCATGTAAATAAAGAACCCGCGGCTTCTTAGTTTAGGAACAACCAAGACGGCCATTAATTGAATGTATAACAAAGTGCAACGCCAACTTAACTCGCGGACCTAATCAGGGAGCTCATTCAGAGGTACTTGCCTGTCGTCTTAATTGATCATTTCATTCTGCCGAGCGAATTGTTCGACCGTCTGTCTGTCTGTCTGTTCGTCACGGCGTCCACACAAGAGCTTCTTCTTCTTCTCCTTCTTTCGCCGACTCCTTTTTCAAAGAGATAAGGCGAAGAGGCACTTGGAAGGTGCATTGGTCCCTTTCATACCAAGAGTACAATTTCGGGTGTCCCTTTGTTTACGGGCTGCCTCCTTTGTGCTCTCTTGGGCCTCATTCATCCTTGAGATATTCTGTCTGTCCGTCAGAGATGCATATGATAATGCAGGCCTCTCTCTCTCTCTCTCTCTCTCTCTCTCTCTCTCTCTCTCTCCTCTCTCTCGCGGGTTGAACCATAGAACCAATAATTAGTCTCCGGTTGGGGCCATTGTGTGGAGATATAGCAGTGGTCAGCTTTGCAGGCGGTGACCCTTTTTTGACCTTGGTGACCTTCAGTTACAAGGAGTGAATAAATGAAGGAAAGATTTATGGGAGAAAGAGTGGGAGAGAATTTAGCAATATCTGTTATTCCAGAAAGTTGAGTAAGATAATAAATTAGAATAAAAGAACGAGACATGGAATTATTTGGAGACGACGGGATTCTTAAGAAGTAGGTGCAGAGAAGGATCCATCCTGGTGCAGAGTTAATAAAGAATCGAAACCAAGATTCATACAAGAAATTGAAATGGGATGGCTTTAAAAATGCGAACTGGAGAAACCTTTGGATGACATTATATAAAAAAATATATAATAAAAATGCATCAGAGTAACAAAAATTGTGAATGTAAACTATGTCATATGAAAAAACTTACGATAGAAATTTTTATTTTGTAAAACCTAATTGGCAACAGTTGAAGGTTTTATATAAATGACCATTTTACACATGATTCCTAATTTATAATGATATATCTTCAACTGGTTACTTAAGTTTGGTTAGAATATCCGAACTGTATTAATATTTTGCTTTTTTGTCAGAATATTCGAACTGTATTAATATTTTGCTTTCGGTTAGAATATTCGAACTGTATTAATATTTTGCTTTTGATGTTCGAATGAAGGACTAGAGAATACTCTTATCAACCTTGCAATAAAATTCAGTCAACCTCTAAACAATAATTTCGACTTTCTTTTCGATGACCATTGTTGTTGTGACGCCAGTACTTATTTATATATGAGGCAATCCTTTAATACACCGAGTCGTTCATTCGCTACAACGTTATACAATATGTGATTAATTTTGATAACCATTTTTAGTTTTCTGTAAAACAAAACTATTGTGCCGGCTTTGTCTGTCCGTCCACCCTTAGGTCTTAAAAGCTACTGAGGCTAGAATACTGCAAATTGGTATGTTGATCATCCACCCTCCAATCATCAAACATACCAAATTGCAGCCCTCTAGCCTCAGTAGTTTTGATTTTATTTAAGGTTAAAGTTAGGCGTAATCGTACTTCTGGCAGCGCTATAGTTACTAACAGCGTAGGTCTCTACCGGACTGTGGCTAAGTTTCATGGGCCACGACTAATAGTTTTATTGGCCGTGGCTGAGGCCACCACCAGACACTGTTGACAGCTACAGATTTGGTGAAGATATTTTTCCTATAATTATTCCAAATAAACAATTGAGAATGACAGATGGCGGTACATTCCTTCGAAAAGTGTCTTTATAACTATATTTGATTAATCCAATACATGACCTCAGATGACCTTTGTGTGTCAGTGTTATTAACAGTGACCCTGTACTGGCGGTGTTTACTAACATTATTATTATTATTATTATTATTATTATTATTATTATTAAGAACTTGTGTAGATTTGAGCACTTTGGAACTCTCTCATAAGGCTGATCTGGAGGATATATTCATATCTGAGTAAAAAAAAATCACTTCCTATGGTTAAAGAAGTTGGATAGCTAAGAGACCAAAGAGGAATGGAAGCAAAACGAAATAGGCTGAGCGATGCTGTAAAATCCTATCGTACTTCTTACAGTGTTCCATGCAGAGCAGACTAAAGTTGCTGACCTGTTGCAGTACACATAACAACTTACAATGCCCCACAGATATTTACTTGTTTACGCGTTGAAATCCAAATAAGTGGATCGAGATTCATGAATGAGGATATGAATATGCATTTATTTTAACACAAGTATATGTGCCCAGTTATATATATTTGCATATCAATTGATTTCTTTTTCATGCAGTGAAAGATTGCCGTAGATGAAACAAAATTTTCCGATCATTTTTAAGCAGGAAATAAGGAAGTTGTCGCTTATTTAAAACCTCTATGTAAAAACTACATTTTTGTGTGTGTGTGTGTGTGTGTAAATATGTGTGTGTATATTATATATAAATAAAAAAATATATGTATATATATATTTATGTTTATATAGATATATATATATATCTGTAATATATATATATTATATATAATATATATATATATATATATTATATTTAATATATATATACATATATATATTTCTACCCATTAAAACCTTATTGTCTTTTGAAACTCCTCTGTGTCTTCGTTCGTACAGTTAGGAACCCACAGCTCATTTCAGTCTGAAGTTGCCCCAGTAGATGACGTAGCGGATGGTTATGTTTCCTTTTTTAAGTCGTTGGAGCTGGGTATGAGGAGGAGGAGGAGGAGAATGAGGGGGAGGGGAAGGCCCATTCGGGGGTGGAGGCAGATACAATCAGGCCCCCTTAGGACTCGTACACATAATATTTACGGCATCGTTCAGCATTATCCTATTACCCTCGCAACCGTTTTTTGGCCCTAATTATATATCTCGGGTATATGTCAAGATCAATAATTAGGTGGTAGAAGTGATATGCCGTCGACCTGCCCCGCTTGTTTACGAATCTTGTAATTTTTTTGTTTTTTTCTGGTTAAGATGGCTAAGAGAGCCTCGTTTGCTTCGAGCCCATCACTTATGGTACGTGCACTGCGTCCTAGATATTATTATCGTGTGTTTAACAAGATTTATTATTTTCCTAATTTATTTCGTCCCTCCTATTTTGTTCGAATTAAGACTGATAAGCAGAATGATTATTTTTTGTAGATTCGACCCTATGCGGGCTGCACTATCGTGCAGAGATTAACTGTTCCCTTATTTTTACTTAGTGTCAGGAAGCATTCTGGCTCTAGATTTCTTATCAGATGTGATACTCTTTAGCAGATTTTATTTTATCGCAAATATCAAAGAATGCGAGCTCTGCTCAGAAGCAGCCGGGTAACTTCTGGAAAGGATTAAAGATCTTCTTCAAGAACAGTTGCTGAATAACCACTGGTTCCATGCAACGTAAAAGCACCATACAAACAAAAAGAACAGTCAAGGTACCGTGCAAATCACTCAGTCGACAATTATTATTAAGTTAGTATCCCCTTGTTGTCCAATTATATTGATAATTTATTGAGTACTGAAACCGCCGAAGTAGCGTGAAAGTTTGATTTATAAATTAATTTGTTAAGTAACGCAAAATATGATAGAAAATAGATTTCAAATAGACAGTAAATACCCTCGCAAAATGTTAGTGATATGCTCAAGAATTGCAAGAACTAGTTTTACAAAGTCAATATATATTAAAAAGCAACACACGGCCAACCAAAATTTGTACCCTTGAAATTTCGTGGCCACTGTAAAATAACAGAAGAATCATGGGATAGAGTTTAAATCAAGTAATATTCATCGAGCATCTGATACTAAAAGGCTGTAGGAAGGGAAAGAAGAGTAAGAGTTTTCTGATGTTTAAGTATGGTGCTAATACATCTGGTGTTGAAAATCAGTTTAAGATTACCGTCAAGGTCTTGAAGTTGTTAACAATGCTAGGCTACTTCAAGAAAGTTTATGGCTTTGAATTGTATGAAAATCTTTACCTCAGAATATGTAAGCCTCTAGAAGGCATTACAGAGACTTACTTAGGGTGTTATGTAGTGGTCTGCTTGAGTACTTTCCCCCCCCCCGCAATGCTATTACACACACACACACACACACACATATATATATATATGTATGTATGTATGTATATATATATATTATATTATATATATATATATATATATTAATATATGTATATTATGTTGTGTGTAAAGTGTGTTTGTGCTTACTCAGATTCTTTGACTTTTGCTTAAGTGCATGCTTTATGTTCTTAATAAAAACTCGGTATATTGTGATGTGTTGGCACAATAATTCCAACAGATTCTTTAAGGAGATTTCCAATTAGGAACTAATAGCGAAATGTTTGCCCAACCTGCGCTTTCTCTTTTCCCTGGTGCCATCTATTTAATTTCATGCCGAGCACCAAACTCATTATCCCTTCTGTAATGAACGAAAGCCTTTTACAATATAAAGGTAACCTAAAAAAAATCTTAATGCGGGGTTTATTGCGAAAACCGATTAACGCAACTAAATAAACCTCCCCTACCCGCCCCTCGTCTCTCCTTTCCGTCCCCTACGTCCGTCCACCTGTAATTTGTTGTTTGACGCAACTAAATCGACCTCCTCTCCGTCCTTCTTCCGTCTCTCCCCTTTATCCTCTACGTCCACCTGTATTTGTAGTTGTTTGTATTTTTGTATTTTTTTTTCCAGTCCTTTGATGACCGTAAAGTAGCAGTTGTAATCCCCCCCTCCTCCATTTTTGGAGACAACGTTGGCGTGAAAGGGTGACTCGACATAAACGCTCCCAGTCAGATCAGAATAACGCTAAGCCCCTTCTTGTACTCGTCAAGGCTTGCGTCAAGGTGGAGTCTTCCTCCCCTCCTATTCTAACAATAGACCAAGAGGCGAGATCTCTCTCTCTCTCTCTCTCTCTCTCTCTCTCTCTCACACACAGTCCAAGTCCTTCTTCTTCTTTCCATCACAACAACAGCATCAAATGGAAGCCACTCGCTCCTCCAATGAGGAGAGTCCGCCGTCGTGTTTTGGGTGATCGTCTCACGTCTTTACTTAGTCTCCTGGTGTCGTGTCCTTCTATAAATGCGCGACTTTTTTTTGTCGTGTGTATGATTCACCTGAAGAGTATTTTAACGTAACTGTCTACTTTGTATTTTTGTCCATATTGCCAAGTGCTTTCACCATCACCACTTTTCCAATCGTAGCAAGCGTAGCACCTACATTTTTTTCTGGCAGGCAGGATGTTTCTTTAGTTATTATAATGATATAGTTTTACGTTGTGTTTTACATATCTAGTTACTATAATTATCTGGTTTTACGTTGTTTCGCATATCTGTTTTTTTTCCTTTTAATTTACTGTGGCTTTGTTCATTCTGGCTGCGCCTTTCAGGTTTTAATTCTATTTATCTCTTCTGTTCTTCATGGTCTTTTCAGTGATTTTACTCATCGAAGAACCAGTACTTGTGTGCGTATATATATTTATATATATACATATACGTATATATATGTCTGTGTATGTATGTATTTATATATAGTATATATATATATATATATATATATATATATATATATATATATATATATATATATATATATATATATGAATGACTGGATTTTGTTTGAGAAAGTAATATGGATAATGCAAAGATTAGCAGAAACACAGAGTAAGCTTAGACCAGCAAAAGAGCGTGTTGATTATGTGTTTGTAAATTTGAAAATAAAATAAAAAGTTCATAACAGAATCGGTGGGGAGTCAGTCTGGGGGTGTTGAGGGTGTTTGGTACAAAAGATTAACAATTGTTTGTATGTCGTCTGTTGTTGTTTGCATGACTGAGGTGAATTAGAATATGTAAATGGGAGAGTGAATGGTTTGGCGTAAAACTGGAGCGGAGAGAAAGGTGTGTTATGCCTTCATGGCTGGTTAATAAGCATGTGGATAATGGGACAGTAAGTCAGCGGAAGGAAGCTAGACATAGTGGAAAGTTGTGAGATAATTAAACGTGTTTAGAAGTGTGGAATGTTTGCGTGCAGATGAGAAATTGCTGAATGTAGTGAAAGAGCTTGAAATGAAATATATATAAACATTTAAAGAATAATTGGAAACAAAGACGATGGAGCAGTGAACATTAATATGGAATGAGAAGTCACAGAACAGATGAAGCCCGAAAGGTAGCGGGATGTGTGCAAAGGACTGAGACTTGAATTAAGTGTGGAAATCTGACGGGATTGTAGGAAGGGTGCGTTAAGCCAACTACCCTGCAAGGAAGTGAAGTATAGATTTTGAATGCGAATGCAAGGAAAAACATCAAAATGATTGGGATGAGACTGTTTACGTTGTATGTGTGATAAATGAACAATTGGAAAGTTGAGAAATGTGATATAGATATAGGAACTGTTGATAAAGTGAGTAGTAGATAAGGCCTTAATATTCAGAAAGCGTGAGATTGCATGTAAAATAAATCTGAATGTCCTGTTATGTTCAAGGAAGTTTATCATGCTGCTGATGAGCCTTCTTAGTAGTTGTGTGGAACAGGTAATGTTATGGAAGTTTTACTACATAAGTTGTTCTTCCACGACTCAGCTGGAAACATCTTGTAGTTGAAAATGATAGTAATAATGATAATTACGATAATGATTTTAAGAATAAAACGGCCAATAAGTAGTTCCACATAAAGTGATTTATGATCACCCTACGACCGTGTCCTTAAGGAAGTATTCCACGAAGGCGATCGAAACTTGGGGACATCTCCCGTGCGACTTCTTTGGCTCTTGCAGGCGTCGTGATTTTATGCATAATTTGTTCGAGAATCTGTAAAAGCAGCCATGCGGAGAAGGCCGGCCCCTTGCGGGAGGGAGCATTATTGTCACGTCAAATGCTGGAATTTCAATTAAGAGGCTTCGGGGGGTGAGTAGTCTTTTATCTGGTAATCCCCGGAGTCGCCTGAAGAATTTCGGCTCCATTACCTTAAACAAGAAGCCGTCGATAGTTCTTGCCGTTTTGTAATGGCGGGGTTGTTTTTCCTTCAGAATGTTAGGCATTGTTGCCATTTCTTTGCCACTTTGCCTAAGACGCATCAGATTCTTAAGCTATCTGAATTATAATGATTTTGTTTTAATATACTAGTTCAGTTTGCATAGCTGGTATTCTCGAGTTCTCCGATAGTGTCTAAAAGGATTTTAACGTGAAGATTTACAAATCAGTTGTCTGATTCTGATTCCCAAGATAGACATTCGGAGAATGTCAAAATTTATTGTCTAAATTCCTTATTGATTCCGAAGTCCCATTGAATACTTTATTGACGAAGAAATGCTGAAGGTATGCATAGACGCCACAAACTTTGGTATTCATTCTACTGGGGAATAATTTGTAAATCTTAAAACTTAACTACCACTGGGAACTCATTCCCTCGCTGTTGATGTTATATTATTATTATATTGCTCCCATTAGTTATTACATAATGTATAATTTCATTTGTAATACATACGAAACCAAAAGACTAATGGCGTTAGTTAAAGTTGGATCGTCCATGAGCATATAATTATGAAAACTACAAAAGATTATATTAGGTCAGGTTTGGCCGTCTTAGTTTGGTTAAGCTAAGTTAAGCTACGTAGGTCGTGTTGGTCACATTAAGAAACTATGAAGCAGTTAAGTTAGATTAGGTCGCCTAGGTTATATTTGCAAACCAAGAGTAGTTAGCGTAGGTTAGGAGTCTTAGTTACATTTGAAAACTAAGAATAGTTAGGTTAGGTTAAGCCGTCTTGGTCAAATTTAGAAACTTAGAATAGTTAAGTTAAGTTAGCCCATCTTAAGAACTACTTACTTTGGTTAGGTTAAGTCGTCTAAATTGTATAGGGAAACTAAGAGCTGCTCAAGTTAGGCTATGATTGTCTTGATTGTTTAGAAGGTAAATACTTTTCCCATCTGTCATGTAGTTTTCAGATTTTGACCTGTCAGAGTAATTTTAAAAGAATTAACTTTGTTTCTTTCTGTGTGTGGACATTCTCTGGGTTTGTGTGTGTGTGTGTGTGTGTGTGTGTGTGTGTGTGTGTGTGTGTGTGTGCACGGCTTCACTCAGTTCTCTCTAAGTTAGAACGTTATA
>NC_061092.1:34036597-34046597 GCF_015104395.2 Macrobrachium nipponense | reverse complement strand
CAAGGAAATTCACAAAACTTTTCGAATTTATCAAAAAATTTTCAAGATACCGCAATTATTTAAGGCAAGAAAATCTCATAGCCTTGCAGTAAATAAGACATTAATTGCTAACAACACACATACTTGCTAAATGCTTTACACCAGGTAAGTCCTCTGTTAGTCCCAGAATAATAAATCATCAATGATCTGCAGCCGATTGGTTCTCTCCCTCTTATCTACCGAATCGCTCGTTCGTTTACGAGCGAATTTCATCTGCAGATCTCGGGATGCTGGCCGATATCATCATTACCAACGGTGCGTGTCCAGATGGAAGATGTGTACGTGCGTGTGTTTGTTCTACGTCTGGTTGACGGGAACATGATTTATTCAGTAGATACGTTTTAAGATAAAGATACTGGCTGCGTTTATTATAATCGTGTTTGGCCATCGACGCATATCTAGGTTGAGAATACCTGGTGTTGATTTGCATCTTCGCGAGTACTTCCGACAGTGACACCTTCATTCTGGAATATGTTTACTGACACCTCCATTCTGATATATGTTTATGGATATCTCCATTCAGCAATCAGGAATATGTTTACGGATACCTCTTTTCAGGTACATGTTTCCGGACACCATTCGGGAATATGTTTACGGATACCTCCATTCGGGATTATGTTTACTGACACCTCCATTCGTGAATATGTTTACGGATACCTCCATTCGGGAATATGTTTACGGATACCTCCATTCGGTCATATGTTTACGAATACCTTCATTCGGGAATATGTTTCCGAATACCTCCAATCGGGAATATGTTTAGTGACACCTCCATTCGGGAATATGCTTACAGATACCTATATTCAGGAATATGTTTACATATACCTCTATTCAGGAATATTTTTACGGACACCTCCATTCAGGAATATGTTTAAGGGTACCTCCATTCGGGAATATGTTTACGGACACCTCCATTCAGGAATATGGTTCTGGACACCTCCATTCGGGAATATGTTTAATGACACCTCCATTCGGGAATATGCTTACGGATACCTCTATTCAGGAATATGTTTACGGATACCTCTATTCAGGAATATTTTTACGGACCCCTCCATTCAGGAATATGTTTGAGGGTACCTCCATTCGGGAATATGTTTACGGACATCTCCATTCGGGATTATGTTTACGGACACCTCCATTCAGGAATATGTTTAAGGACATCTCCATTCGGGAATATGTTTACGGATACCTCCATTCGGGAATATGTTTACGAATACCTTCATTCGGGAATATGTTTCCGGATACCTCCAATCGGGAATATGTTTACTGACACCTCCATTCTGGAATATGTTTACTGACACCTCCATTCGGGAATATATTCACGGACACCTCCACTCGGGGAGTATGTTTACGGACAGGAGGGATCGAGGAAGCATAGAATTACGTTGCTATCTTCATGATTTGGATCATATACATCTCTGTTATTATTCTTGGGCGAATTACGCAGCGTGAGTCTGTTAGTCATCATTTACCCTTCGTGGGACTTGTCCTTCCACTGAATTATTCTACCAGGCGTTAATCTCTGGTCGATACTGCGTGGGGTAAGGAAAGGAACGGAGAAGGGGGAGAGGAGGGAATGCGAAGAATAAGGTAGAAATGAGAGAGAGAGAGAGAGAGAGAGAGAGAGAGAGAGAGAGAGAGAATCTTGCAGCTGGCGGATGTGATCTTGTCTTGCTCACACTTATCTCTCTGACCTTCAGAATGAAGGTAAGTAAAGAAGAAGAAAAATGATGTAGTGAAAACATGAGGAGAAGCAGAAGCACAGGAGAGAGAGAGAGAGAGAGAGAGAGAGAGAGAGAGAGAGAGAGAGAGAGAGAGAGATAGGAGAAGGAGAAGGAGGAGGAGGAGGAGGAAAACGTGTACAATAATGGAGGTCGATAAGGCATATTCGTTTCAACAACCCACTAGAACTTGTGCAGATTTTTTTTCACCTCACCTGATGATTCATTACGCGTTGTCATTGTTTATTGAGAGAGAGAGAGAGAGAGAGAGAGAGAGAGAGAGAGATGCTGTGTGGGGAAAGAAAGAAAGGTACTTGAGGATGGAACGTAATTAAGGAAGGTAAAGAGTGAGAAGTGAGGATGAGAAAGCTTCGTTGGAATGTTCGAAGTTAGGGGTAGATTCGTTATGAAGTCTCTCTCTCTGTCTTCCTCTCTCTCTCTCTCTCTCTCTCTCTCTCTCTCTCTCTCTCTCTCTCATATGTATACTCAAATAGGTTTATCTATATATAATATATATACTATATTATATATATATATGTGTGTGTGTGTGTGTGTGTGTGTGCGCGTGTGTGTGTGTTTAGTGTTTGAGTGTATGTATACTAGTATACAGGGAGTTGGAGCAGGAACAAACATGATGATCTTTGACAATTCATCACAAGGGATCTGTACGTTTAACAAAGATCTGTTAACTGGCAGGTTTTCTAAAAAAAAATCGCTTTTAATTTTTTATTACATTACAGATCCCTGATAATCATTCATGTGGATGTGAGACGCGTCGGAGTAAATTATAATGGATCGTCGTGTCTGTTGATGCTCCTACTCCCTGTATAATATATTTTATAATATATATAATATAATATATATATATATATATATATATATTGTTATATAAGTTTAACAGGTTTGTATAATATATATATTAATTATAAACCTCTGTTCTCTCTCTTTCTCACATTTAGCATTTTCTCCTTGCTCTTCAGTTTAATGGCGTTTACTTTTTTAGTATGATATCTACGCATTGGGTGTAAGTATACTGATAGTAATAATAATAATGATGTTTGTTTTACTACTTGGAAGTTATACTATTACTACTCGTTCTCAGCTACCATTCTCAGTATAATGTATTCCTTTTGGCAGCTTTGCTTACATATACTTAACTGCCAGCTTTTGCAGTGTTTGCTATGTTATTAAAATTTTAATAAGAATTGCTTTCATTCTCATTTTATCAGTATCGTTCAGTTTAACTGTAGTTGTCACTGCAGGATACCGAGTGGATTCCAATACATCTGATCATTATCTTGATTTAATTAAGGCAGTTTTATGCAACATGAAGGCATTTTACTTATATACTCATGATCATGTGAGTGATGTTTTAAAGTAAAAGGCAAAGCTGAAATGATGTTCATGTACCCAAATTTATTTGTAAGACCACAGTGTGGCAGATGCTGAGGATGTTTGATGTAGAAAGTAAATTCTTAAGAGCGAATAGAGTTTCTGAAGTAAAGCGGATGTTTGTGTTTTACTGTCTGGATGAAGTTGTAACTGACTTATTGACGAATTGGTGACAGTCCACAGAAGCAGCAGAGACTAGTAAAGTACTTTGAGAGCATTTGTATGAAGAGAGATTTGAAATGGTTTTAAGGCGATTAGAACCCGGCCCCCCCAAAAAAAAAAAAAAAAAAAAAAAAAGATTCGACAACTGAGAAATGACTATCGGTTTAGAGGAGCGGAATTAGGTTGGTTCGTATGGGTATCTCAGAGTAAATGCAACGGATGATATGATATGGTCAGGAATAAGTGAATAATAGATTAAGGTAAACAAGCATAAGTAGCAGGTTTTTTTGTCAAAACGTTAGGAGATAAATGTGGTGTTTACGAAAGCAAAAGCAGGATGTATGAAAGGAATTTTTGAGCTAACTACTGTTCATGAGGATGTTGAATGATTCGGAAAGTTGAACTTATAAGGTAGGAAGATATAGTTGTTTGCAGTGTACGATGAATTAGAAGAGGATAAATACGTTGAAAAATCACAAGGATACGACGAAGATTGAATTAAAGTTTGCTGTATTTAACAATAGGCGAGAGTAGCTCGAGTAGTTTTTATGAATGGAGAACGACATGTTGAAGAAAAGGCAGTTGACAAGCTTTGTGTGCCATTGTTAATTTGGTACGAAGCTTGCCTCCCTGATCGTTCAGCCTTCATTCGGCAAATTTGGCATGTGGCATTCACCCTTATTTCCTTTTTTTTTCTCTCTCTCTGTAGCCATCCTCTCCTCCTGTGAGAGGACGTGGCTAAATGATAGAAGGAAAATCTATGTCCATCTGTCTATCTGTAATGTGTACACACACACACACACACACACACACACACACCACACACACACACACACACACACACATATATATATATATATATATATATATATATATATACATATATATATATATATATATATATATATATATATATATATATATATATGTATGTATGTATGTATATATATATGAAAATTTTTCTCCACTGTTACTACCACTTTTTTTTCTTTTATTTCATCCATCGTACTTTTTCTTATACTGGCTAAATTAGTGCTTTAAAATAATAGTTATTGCGTTTCCATTCTCATTCTTATCTTTTTATGCCTTTGTAGTTTTTATGACAGGAAGCCGAGATAAAAACCTTCATTTGGCTATCAGAACCCAAGAAATGCTTTGGAGTCCGGCAACATGACCAGGAGAACCTCTTAACGTCTTGAGAAGCGTAAAATGGGAACCAGACTCCGACCCGTCTTATCCCGACCTCAATCGTCGCGTCACCAATAATTTCGAATATAGAATCGTCTCCCCCAGCGGCACGCTGCCAGACTCCCGGGGTCAGAGGTCACCAGGAGCTACTCGAGTTCCCACGGTTGTAAAAATCGGAGGTGTGAATGCGATGGCGACGCCCGATAACCGCCCGCGAGTCAACGAAAACCCGAAGATTTAAATCGTTGCTGCTGCCGTTGGGCAAAGATCTGGCCTGGAAGCTCTTCTCAGCGGTGATTTTTATCGCCTGATGACAGGGAGCGGATGAATGATAATGGATTAGCAGCTTATTCAGCTTATTGGAGCTAACACGAATCACTTGGGCGGGACACGCTCTCAACACCTCGGCCGGTTGGATGATGGAGTTACGCGTGATGTCTCCATTTATCCGACCAGTGGGATACTATAGCATCCATTGCTGATGCAAGATTAGATTACATCTCCAATCGAAATGTTCGTGTCATCGATCTGACAATGGCTCAATGAAGCGACTTATACTTATTTTTTTCTCTCTCTCCTTCCATTTCCATCTGCTGGCAAGTCAATAAGTCAAATAAAAGAGAGAAAAATGGAGTTAACGCGATATGTAATTTGGCTTTAACATTGCCAAATCACAGTCATGGTGGATTTGCCAGCTCCTTTGATATGGCATGCGCTGTGGTATCAGTCACGTCACCAGCTGTCGACCAGACCTTCTCATCTGACATAAAATATATGCTCTAGATTTCTTGGAATGGCAAAGGAATAAATCGATTTTTTCGCAAAATTTATTTGCATTTTTATTTTTTTAAGTAAAACAAGCAACTAAAATCTCTCTCTCTCTCTCTCTCTCTCTCTCTCTCTCTCTCTCTCTCTCTCTCTCTCTCTCTCTCTCTCTCTCTCTCTCTCTCTCTCTCTCTCTCTCTCTCTCTCTTTTTCACATCTTGAATAGAGAATGTCGTAGGGGCACATCCTACGTACTTCTCCGTTAAATTCATAACCTGCTTCGACCTAGAAAAATTTTATTGAAAATGTAGTGGCAGCTTCAGTGGCGAAATACAATAATCTACTATTTCGCTGAATTAGGAAGGGTTGTTTGGGGGCGGGGTGAGAATTTCGGATAAGGAGTTCAGGAAGCTTAAAAAAAACTTGACACCTAAGCCAGTAATAATATTAATGATAAAATAATCTACATTTTACTTTTTGTCATTTCAGAGATGTCCCAGTTTTCGGAATGATAAAAATTAGCAAAGATGTAATTATTGATAAGGAGAAGGAGGAGGAGGACTGCAACCATTAACTAGACCGGATTGAGGGTGAAATTTATTATTATTGTTATTATTATTATTATTATTATTATTATTATTATTATTATTTTATTATTATTATTATTATTATTATTATTACATGTAAATTTGGAGTTTTCACTGAGGAAATATTGTATGACCCAGCGGATATTTGCTTTAACAACAATCTTCGTAACACATGGATCAGTTTTTTCTTCTGCAAATGGAATTCAAATGTCCAGTGAAATCAAGCAATGAAGTTAAAAGTAAATTGGGGAAGAATCATTTGTCGGCCCTTGGTGTGTAATTACTATTATTAAACCCATTTAGTGAAATTTGTATTTCGTTTTCCTGTTGCTGTTTACAAGGGGTGTATCGGATATCCGCATTTATGCATCCGCATTTGCAGAACATCCGCATAGCTTCTAGCATCCGCAGCCGCTTCCATTCTTGATAAATAAAAACACCCGCATTTGTATCCTTGTCTGCTCTTGATAAATAAAAACGTCCGCATCTGCATTTCCTCATGATAATTAAAACATCTGTATTTGTATCCGCATCCGCTCTTGATTAAATAAAAACACCCGTATTTGTGCTTGATAAATAAAAACATCAGCATCTGTATCCGCATCCGCGTTTGCGGTGAAGTAATGCTACAGATGTTTTGGATACCTGCATAATTTTTAACATCCGCATCCGTTCTTGATGAATAAAAATATCCGCATCTGTATCTGCATCCGCATTATGGTGAAGTAATTACAAGAAATATTTAGTATGTCTGGTTCTGGAGAACATCCGCATAGTTTTTAACGTCCGCATCCGCACTTGATGAATTTTTTATTCATTACGTGCGGTTTCTGTATCCGCATTTGCATCGATGGAGAAGCGATACTAGAGATGTTTTGGATATCTGCATCTGCGGAACATTCACATAGTTTTTAACATCCGAACACATACCCGCATACGCGGATCTCTGAACTCTGACATCTGATACAGTTCTACTATGTATATACATTTTGACAGATGAGCAGTTCATATGTTCTTGGGAACATCGGGAATTTTTTTAAGCGTTACACATCTCACAAATATAAGTATAATTATCATTATGCAATTTTTGTTAAAATGGTACATTCTCTTTATCATTACAAACGATTTCTTGTGTAATACCTACTTTCTACTTCATGATGAGATTAATGTGCCAATAGGAAATAGATGTATTATTATTATTATTATTATTATTATTATTATTATTATTATTATTATTATTATTATTATTATTATTATTATTATTATTATTACTGAAAATCTAATGTAGATTCACTTTGACGGCTGAAGGATAAAGTATAAAAAAATTCCTTTTCGCTTCCGGGTAACGTACAGGGCAGCTCGATTTACTAATTATATCATCTAAATTTTCGTCCCATTATTATTATTATTATTATTATTATTATTATTATTATTATTATTATTATTATTATTATTGAGAATGATATAAGTCCTCTTTCTTGTGTGGATATCCTTAAGGCGTACGAGGACCGTTACGTTTATCGTTAGAGGGAACGAAACCAGTTTGATTCTGTTCTGGGAAAGAGCATAACAGTCCCCATAAAGGATTTTAAGGGGATTTTTAACAAAGATTTTTTTTCACATGAAAAAACACTTATTTTATCCTCATCTTTCAGTAATGGGACTGTTCTTCATGGGTTTAATTATTACTATCGTAGTAATATTAAGGCTATTCAGATATTGCTGTTATTTTATCTGGTTGTATCTTCCTTACTGCATGTGACCGTGAGCTGAATTAAAGTCTGTTACTATTATTATTATTATTCGAAGTGTTGTTTTAGTTGTAATGCCAGCTGTATGTCTTGAATCAATAGACATCATAAAAAAAAAGTCAGGTACTTTCTCATTTGTAGATGAAGCAGCCAATGCCATTTACTGTTATGAAAACGAATCTTTCATATTTTCTTCTTTGCGATTCTGTCTTAACAGAAATAAAGAAGAAACTCGAACGGCAGCCAAACGATCGAACGATTTCGCCGAAGACTCGTTTGTAATACTGTTCGAAGTGCTGAGATACCGCCAGGCGGTAATAGTCTTCGTGGGAGATTTCTAAATGGTTTGAAACTCCCGGATTGCAGTTTGGTATGGCGTTGGCTTTTACACATCATTTAGTTCAGGTTCTTCTGACGGTGAAGAAATCGAGTGCTATCTCAGTCGTTATGTGGAAAGGCACTAAATAACAGATTATATTTTTCGGGAGAGAATGGAGTTCGTTTGTTTTCATGATGGGGTTGGGGGTGTGAGGGGGGGGGGGGGTGGCCACCGGTTACGTGGCGGATGTTTATTTGACATTCCATTGGTGATATACTCCTATATTTTCATGTAATAAGCTTTCTTTGTCTCCTGCGTTCGATACCAGTTTAGGAGGGTAGGAGGATATAATTAAAGCACCTCCCATACGTCCAGTGTGACTCTGCAGACTTAAGCATTGTATCATGCTCTTGTGGGTTGAATCAGGGGTTGGAGAGAGAGAGAGAGAGAGAGAGAGAGAGAGAGAGAGAGAGTGGAAGTCGTGTAATATAAAACAAAAGATATATTTATATATGCCTCCATATCATTATGAAAAAGAAAAAGGTCTCGACAGGGTATTATGATAGGCTCCCGTCGATGTAATCCTAAACCTCGTTTGGGTAAAACGTGTGTGTGTGTGTGTGTGTGTGTGTGTGTGTATGTGTGTGTGTAACCAGCTCTCCAACGGCAGGGAAAGGCTGCATTGTAAAAGCTCAGTATGCATCTTTTAACCTAATCATTTTAAAAACGTATCTGGATGTTAGTCGACTGTAGTTGGATGTGAAGAGAGATAGGAAAATCGTGTGTGATTAATACTGCCTGGAAATGTATGCCATCCAGGCCTCTCTCTTTCCCCCTCATTGCTTCTTACTTCCACTAAAGGGGCAGACGCAAGAAAATGGAATTCTCATGATATAGTTTACTTGTGCCATGGTACAGAAAGATTTTGCTCGTTCATGCGGAGAGTATCACTTGCAAGTCTGAAACTCGGAAGTTCCTGTGTCAAGACCGCTTTGCGAACTAATTAAGAAATGGTGAATTTGACGTAACCGGACTTTCAATTAAAGTTCGATCACTTCAAGAGAATGAGGCAGAGGAAACTCGTGCTTGTAAACAAGTCAGTGATTCGCTGTGTTAACAAATGCAGATGCCTTACAAAGAGGGCATGATATCGCTCTGCAACGAGAGTTTAATTAAATTTGACCCTGGGAGGAAAATTTAGCAGGTGCCTGAGTTATCATGCACTCGAATTATTTTTTCCTATTATAAAAACCTGTAATGAGGCTTATGTCTGAGATCCAGAAGTTTTTTCTTTCTTTCTTTCTTTTTTACTATGCTCTCCACCTCCATTTCTTACAGTGCATTACAGAGATACTTGAGAACGAATCATTTATATAGATTTGTATCTTCAGAGCCTGTCGATGTCTTGAATGATAATAACATGCATTTGTTGTTATGCACTCACTGAGATCTTTTGCAGAGTCACGTAATTTTACTTTCTGTATCTAAACGTGTGTATAAAAAAGAAAGCTCAATTTAACAGCTAGCAAAAGAAATAAACAAAATTGATATCCAGAAAGAATATAAGTAATTAGGCATTACCGAGAATGTCTGCTGAGGTCGTGCATGCGTATTCTCACCATGACGGCAGTGTTATAACTGCCCACAGTTTCAGTGGGACCTGGGAAGGCAAGCAGTGGGGGAGGCTGGGGAAGGTGCTGCTCGGGATTCGTGGATTGGTCGGGGGTGGGGGGTGAGGGGGGGGCGGGGGTTGGGAAGGAATACAAAAGGTTACTCTGCCTGTTAGGTACGTCACTTCCGGTCCCTCCGGTACGGGCAGCAGATGGTAGAAACGTCTTTTTTTCTTTAAAAAAAATAATAACAGGAAAAAAAGAGCTTCAGAGGCAGTACAAAACCCATTAAATTGATTTCTAGTTAAATGGGGAAAAAGATTGGGCCATGTATGAATTCCATCAAAGTCAATTAAGCATATATAATTCAGTTTCACAAAGGAAAAAAATATATATGGTTTTCATGATTAGAGGATTACGTCGGTACAGAAAATGAGGTTCTGGTTTATAATGGGTTGTTAATGAA
>NC_061092.1:34029097-34031597 GCF_015104395.2 Macrobrachium nipponense | reverse complement strand
TAGATAATTTCATACTAACATTAATGAAAATAGATATACTATAATTTAAATTGATTTTCACGTGAGCTCCGATCACTTAACAACTCCTTTGATCGAAATCGTCTTTATAACAGGAAACAGATTATGGCAAATGCAGAAGTATGCAAGCTAAAATGTCTGTCAGTCAGAAAAGAAATGTTTCCTTTATGATCCACTGAAGTGTAAAAATAGTCTCATTATTTCACCTGTTATCATTTCCGCCATCGATATTATCATCATATATATATATATATATATATATATATATATATATATATATATATATATATATATTATATATGTATGTATATATATATATATATATATATATATATATTAACTTCTAATTTACGAATGAAAGATAGCGTTGATAGAAAAATTTCACTATTACCCAACGAATCTTTTACTTGGAGCATACGAAAAGGAAACCGCAAGAAGGAGTCTAAAAAAAGGCATGAGAGAGGAGGAGGAGGAGAAGAAGAAGAAGAAGAAGAAGAAGAAGAAGAAGAAGAAGAAGAAGAAGAAGTCGGCGCCTAATTGAAGAGGTTAGAAGTTTCGATGTCAAGGTGAGATAGTTTAGTTTTTTCATTCTTCCTACTCGTTCCTTTCCCTTTCTCTGCACTCTTCTCCTGGAAACTGCCTCTTATTTCGTTGTTTTCATCGCCGCTGACATGTTCTCCTTGATTTGTTTATTGTCATGATAATTTTCTTCGTTTTCATCGACATTCCCATTCATGGTTTTCGTGTATATTTGACATCCTTTTTCTGCTTAATTGAGAAACATTTTTTCCCTCGATCTTTTTCTCATATTACTTTCTCCATCAAAATAATTTCTTTTACTTCCCTCCATCTTCTTTTTTTTATGAAATAACTTGGCAATCTTTTGTGTCGCCCTCTGCTTCTTCCTCGTTGCCATCTATCATTAATATCTTTTCTTACTTTTCACCCCACTTATTTCTAATCCGCATTCTCTTTCTTTCCTTTCCCATTTTCTCCATCCTTTTCCTCTGTTGCCCCCCTTCTCTTTTCAGCCATATTATTTTCACTTGCTTCCTTTCATTCATCTCGTTATCAAAATATTCATCTCTATTACCATCTGCTTATTGGGTTTCAAAAACAACCTGTCATATGTTTTTTATTCCAGTCGGGTTATTTGCTAGTCTTGTGGCCCAGCAGGTTCAATGTGGCCATATTAGCATAACTTCATTTTTGAACGGTTCGTCTAATTACAGATTCACCGTGTTGTTCCTTGTCCTGTAGGAAGTTTTTCCTGGCGTCGTAACAAGGCCCTTTGAACTTCGGATGTAAGCGTTCGCTTAATTAATCGCAGGTATTTGTAAACACGACCCTAAAAATTCGAATGATTATTCAGACCAAAGAGATTTCGTCTCCTTTTACGGTTGTGATAAGCGCAAGGTTTTTTTTTCCCCCTTCGGGTACAAGTCCTATTGAACTTTTGAAGGGAACCGTCCCCTTAATTAGTCGTAAGTATTTGTAAACACGGCCTCCATTACCTGAGAGTATTTAGAATGAAGACTTATCTTCTGTATTCTTTTCGTGTTGCACTTGTGCTGTTTGTCTCGTGCTGATCTTTTGCGGGAAAATAAAAAGAGACGCCTTTGCGGGGATTCTTTTGGCAGTCTCAAGCTTGTGATTTTCTCAAGAGTTGTAATACAAGTATTGAAATAGTCCATCTGTGTGTGTGCGTGCGCGTGTGCGTGCGTCCGTGCGCGCGCGCGCGCGCATTGCGTTTATTTAATAGGAATCGAGACCTCCGAACCCCTTTTAGTTTTATCGTGGGAATGTGGAACAAATGATGGTGTTGTTGAATGCGACGAGTGCATATATATATGTGTGTGAGTATATATATATATATATATATATATATATATATATATATATATATGTATATATATATAATATGCAATCGTCGCATTCCAATAACACCATTATTGTGTGCCACATTCTCACGATAAAACAGATGGTAGTTCAGAGGTCTTTGTACCTATTAATAAATGTAACAGAGAGAGAGAGAGAGAGAGAGAGAGAGAGAGAGAGAGAGGAGACGAGAGAGAGAGGAGAGAGAGAGAGAGAGGAGAGAGAGAGAGAGAGAGAGAGAGAACGACGGTGTCATTACTTATATTATAACACTTGGAAAAACCTCAAGCATAAGACTGCTAAAAGAAGCACAGCAAAATATCAGCACGAGACAAACAGTACAAGTGCAACATGAAAAGAATATATGTAGATACAGTTTGTGTGGGTGTAGGTGTGTGTGTGTGCGTACACACAGACACACACATATATATATATATATATATATATATATATATATATATATATATATATATAATACTATATATATATATATGTATAGTGTATATATATATATATATATATATATATATATATATATATATATATATATATATATATGTGTGTGTGTGTGTGTGTGTGTGTGTGGTTGTATATATATATATAT
>NC_061092.1:33974097-34024097 GCF_015104395.2 Macrobrachium nipponense | reverse complement strand
AAAACCTCTCTACTTCCCCTATTTCCTTTTCACTAGGGTAATTAAAGGCATAGAATTTGGCCTTACCCATCCTATTTCTGTCTACAGGACAGGCAAAGCATAAATTTTCCCTTACCTATCCTATTTCCGCTTATAGGATAGATAAAGGCATGGAATATGCCGTTACCTTCGGCCGATGCGTAAAAATCAAATGCAATAGTAATTAAAAAACATAAGATGAAAGGAAAAGTCGAAGATTCTTGTACATATTCACTCACGCCTTAGCTTTCAACAATACAAAGTTCCACAGCGATAAGTATAATAATCAACTGTGCAAAGTTGGGTTTATTTAAAGAGGCAATTCTTTTTGTCATCGGTATTTCTTTTTATATAAAAATAGCTCTGGTCGATATATGGTGGTATATTCACGAAGTAAAAGCAGGAATATTATATTTTATTCGCAGTGTAATTGTACACACCAAACAGTAAGTAAGGAAGTCCGCATTATGCAGGCATTATAAAATAGTAAATAGGTTCTTCGATTTAAATCCAGTATTCGTTGGAAAGCTATAATTGCTCCTCTCTCTCTCTCTCTCTCTCTCGTCTCCCCGTGTTTCACTCTCTCCTCTCTCGCTTGATATCATTCAATTTCTGTGATATATATATATATATATATATATATATATATATATATATATATATATATATATATATATTAAAGAACATCACGTTTATCTCCCCCCACCGCTCCAACCTCTCTCTCTCTCTCTCTCTACATATATAGATATAGATATATATATATATATATATATATATATATATATATATATATATATATATATATATATGTAGAGAGAGAGAGAGAGAGAGAGAGAGAGAGAGAGAGAGAGAGAGAGAGAGGTTGGAGCGGTGGGAGATAAACGTAATGTTCTTTAACAGGCGTTTATCTCCCACCGCTCCAACCTCTCTCATATATATATATAATATATATGTGTGTGTGTGTGTGTGTGTGTGTGTGTGTGTGTGTGTGTGTATAGAGAGAGAGAGAGAGAGGTTGGAGCAGTGGGAGATAAACGCCTATTAAAGAACATTACACGGGGGAGTCAATAAATACAGAATGAGCGACAGACCGTGAGAGGAGACATAATTGAGATCAGCACGACTCTGATCTGAATGGGAAGCCAAGGCGGGAGATACAAAGGTATGCATGAGAAGTGGCTCTCAGGATTTAGAGAGAGAGAGAGAGAGAGAGAGAGAGAGAGAGAGAGAGAGAGAGAGAGGAGGGGGGATAAAAGAAAGAGAAAGAGTAACAGATTGAAGAAGAAGGGTGCGTTAGGATTGGTAGAACAGGAATATTCAGTCAAGAGGGCGAGAGGGAGAGAAGGAAGGAAGCGAGGAGCAAGGAAATCAGATAAATGAAAATGTAAGATAATCTTAAATGTCCACATTTTAAATGAGTGTAGCTTTGCTCTAACAAAGGCTCTGAAGTATTTAAGACACCGGAATGTTTAAGATAAATAGATATTTATCATTTAAATGTTCACGAAACTGGAATGCTTATGAGGCTGGAATGCTCAAGAGACCGTAATTCTTAAGAGACTGTAATGCTCAAGAGACTGTAATGCTTAAGAGTCTGTAATGCTTAAGAGTCTGTAATGCTTAAAGGCTGTAATTCTTAAGAGATTCTAATGCTCAGAGGGGTGACTTTTGGATTTGAGATGAATGACACGGCTATACAAATTTTTAAAAAGTATTACATAGCCAGAGCAGCCTTCATCTTCCAAAATGAGATATGGAAAGTATTTATAGAATCGGGAACCAGATATATATATACATATATATATATATATATATATATATATATATAATATAATATATATATCTATACACGAGTTTTGTGTGTGAATATGTGTGTTTATGTGTATTTATGTGTGTATAAATGTATATATGATTATCATAATCACATTGATGAGAGAGAGAGAGAGAACAGGGGATTTGGTAGAAATAGGGAGGGGGGGCCTCCCAGGAGGAAATGTAAGGATGAAGGAAGAGAAGGGGAGGGGTAGATGACTGGGTTGAGGAGGAGAAGGAGGGCGAGGGGTATGGGGTGGGGAGTTGTTGTCCGTTGAGGAGGATGAGGAGGAGGAGGAGAAAGAGAGAAATTCAGCTTTCCAGATGTCGATGTCGCACGCCTTCTGGTGTCGCTTGCTCATGCCCTCGGGGAAGGCGCCCCTGGTCCGCTGCTGCTGCTTACACGTGCGACGTCAACGATAAGAAGGGAAAAGGGGGAATGCAAAGTTGGTGGGGAGGAGAGGAGGAGAAGAGAGGTTTGGGGGACGGCGGCAGGTGGTTTGATGGGAGGCAGGGGGGGAGGGGAGGGGGAAGACAGAGGGAAAAATTAAAGGTAGCCTGGATTGAAATTCCCGACTCCAGACGAGTGACTGATTAAGTCCAGGCTTTGAAACCATCGTCAATAGTATCTGCGGTTATGTAGGAGAGAGAGAGAGAGAGAGAGAGAGAGAGAGATGAATTTATGACTTGGGTACGCTATGTACTGTGACAATGAAGAAATACATGGGTTAAAAGACATAATGTGTTCTTGATTTTGTTTCTTTTTCTGCTTGTATAACTGTACATGTATGTATGTATATAATTCATTCATCATTGTTAGCAAGCTTGTGAGAACAGGAGACAATATTGGGAAGTTTGTTGCCTTTGCTAATGATGTACGTTAATCCTTGATTAACGTACATCATTGGAAAATTGAATTTATTCGTCGTAGATGAACAGACTTTCTTTCAATTAGTATTTGTATTCTTGCGTGACTAGATACATTTCCGTTGTAATCCTCATTAATTATATATAATGTTTTTCTCCAGAATTCCGTAATACGATGGCAAATCTTTTGTCTAATTCGACCGAAGGGAACAACCGAGAAATCACTAATGGATTTGGCTAGTCCTCATTTTAATTAAATACCTGTGGCCATATTTCACCTGGATGCCAACCATTCCATCGCGAAGGTTAAGAGATTTGCCTAATGAAAACGCATGTTAATTGGGGTTGGCCTCCCGTTCTACCTGGCAAATGTCCGTTGCAAATTTATTGCGGATTGCGCAATCGGCGGTGTGAAAGTTTGTGGCTTTCATAGTGCTTTCCATTGCAGTAAAATGATGTGCAGTGGTGGTAAAAATTTGAGTTTTGACATATAATCAGTTTATATGGCTTGGGATGATTATAATTAAATTATATAAATGTGGTGGATCTGTCAAAAAGGTGTCCTCATAACCCTTTCAAACGATTCTCTTTTGATGACGAAGGTCAGGGAACTAGTTTCCTGCCTTTCAGCTCAGCCTTCCATCCATCCTGTCAACAGTAATTTTACGTCTCTGGTCTTATAACAGCTTAATTAATTTTAAGCTGCTGTATCGCTTTCATTCATTTATTTCGGTTTTATTCGTAATGTCACTTGTTGAACCTTAAAGACCGTCTCTTCTCAAATGGGTACTGTTTCTTCGTAGGGTTTTTCTGTACCTATAATGTGAGTGGCTGTAGTATTTTCCAGCTCTTGTACCTGAACAAATTCCGTGCAACCTCATAGAGACTCGTCCTATTCATCCTTATACGAACAAAGCCTGTTCAGATTCATCCATTTTCATCTTTTTTTTTCCTTTTTTTTTAATCGTTATCCAATCTCCCTCATTTTCAACTTAGTACGCAATCGCTGGCTTGCCCATATGCACCAGTTCAGAGTAAGGCAAGCAGGAGTGCTGGCATACTTTTTGCATTCATACAAGCAGTCAGTTTTCCTTTGCTGTTAAAATGCACGATTAGACGGATCACTTTCTTTCTTTATTATTTTCCATTATCACGTGTTCCTTTAGGTTAGGGCGGCTGCTGAGCAGCGTATTGCGTTGTTGACGGTAAATATCCTCAGCCAATATCTTAGTAACTTATTGCGAGTGCTGAGCAGCATATATCGATTAGCTTCAACGATGTTGGCTGCTGGTATTTAACGTCAGTTCAGAAAAAACAGACCTCCTCTGTCTAACTTCTTGAACTTTGCAATGCTCCAGTTTATTATCGCTTCAGAATAAATGCTTTGGGTGCGCCTTTGAGAGAGTATAATTTGACTTACTGGTTCAATTTAACTTTTTGTAACATTAATGAGAATGTGAATTTTGCATTCCGAATCCTATTTATATTTAACTCACTCCTCTTCTTATTGCACCGTGGTTATGTTTGTGTTAGAAGATCGTAGTTTTTTTCCATCTTATTTTTAACTGACTGGTCTGCGCAATAGTTTTTTTCTTTCTATCCCAAGGCTGGGTTTATTCATGCAGTTAATCTGCTACAGTAAAGCTGTTACCTGGCGCATAATCGATTCCATCTGTCAAAATTACCATATTTTAAAGGTAATTTTGCCCTCTTTTATCTTATTTATTCCTGTACTTTTGCATCATTTTATTATTTTCACGCAGTAATTATAATGATGCTAATGATAGTAAAGATAATGTGTCATTTTTCTTGCGTAAGATGTTGCTGCAATTCCTGTGCAGCCATTGCAGCTGCAGTGAATATTATTTTTTTTATTGTGGTTGTTTGTTGTTGTGTTTTTTTTTTCTATGGCTATTTAGTACTTCTTTTTCGGTAAAACAGCTATTGACGATAGTTAATAAGACTTCTGGATTAACATTGGTGATATTCATTTTTCCCAACTTATAATTGACACCGGAAATTATCGGCTTACACTCGAGTATAGGGATCATAATACAAAGACTGCTGGGAAATGCTGGAGCTTTTATTCTACCTTCCATTAGCCCTCTCTCTCTCTCTCTCTCTCTCTCTCTCTCTCTCTCTCTCAGCATTTTTGGCATTTATAATCCATTCTTGTATGATTTCACGTACAATACAACAACCTCTCTCTCTCTCTCTCTCTCTCTCTCTCTCTCTCTCTCTCTCTCTCTCTCTCTCTACGCGCACACAAACATTCTAGAAAACTCAAGACAGCGAAAACAGTTCGTCTCTTTTAGAGTGAAAGTCTCCTTGTTGCTGAGGACCGTGCCATCGTGGCACCTCGTCAAAATGTGACTGCCGAGTTCGTCAGGCCTTGATACTAGAGCTACAATTAAAACGCGAAGTCAAGGAATATGGGTAAATGGATTTCACCCAGAGCCAATAGTAATTATAATTAATATAAAATAAAGAATTGATTTTATAATGAATTAGAAAGAAGATCTGTAGGCAGCAGACGTACAGACAACCGAACATTTATTCAAATAAATGATAGGGTGATAAGCGCTTGGAAAATATTTATTTAGAGTAGTATTTTATATCTGACCATGTGTAAAGACTGTGATTCTATAGCGATAAATACTATTTTTTAATCTCGTAGTTACTCAGTACTTGAAAGTTATGGTTGAATAGTAGATCGCTGCGTGTCACGAAGAATAGAATTGCCTTTCACCCGTAGGGTTGTAGTGCCGCCAGTGCCCTTCCCGTGGTGCACTGTAGGCATTACTTACGGTTCTTTGCACTCCCTTCGGCCCCTAGCTGCAAACTCTGTCATTCATTTTTCTGTACCTCTGTTAATATTCTTTTTCTTCCATCTGCCTTTTCCACCCTCTCCTAACAATTATTTCACTGCGAGGCTTTCCTCCTGTTCTTACTGTCAATTTCGCCGTTAGCGCCGAATGGCCTCATAGGTCCCAGCGCTTTGGCCTGAATTCTATATTCCAATTCCAGTATTCTATACATTCGCACTTCACCCAGATGAAATAAAATCTTAACATTTAAGCAACCTCTGACATCCACCACATTCATAATCTACTCGGGAGGACAAGTTTACCATCTATACTCTGTTTTTTTCCATCTGTCCATCCGCCTGTGATGTTTTGGCATGGTAACACTGCGTCCCGAGCTTTAAATAGTTACACTATGTGTAAGTTTTAGGTAAATAAAAGGATATCTGGGTATACATTTGCAACTGAAAAGTGTTTTAATAATTTACTGTATGCGAATTACACCGTTAATATTTGAAATAGGATAATATTTCAAAGCCGGGACGCAGTGTTACCATGCGCAAACACCACAGGCGGATGGGCAGATGGAAAAAAACAGAGTATAGTCAGAAAGTCTCTTCGGGAACACAAATAAGCAGAGACCTTGATAGAAGCCGCCTACCGCTTGTGATTTCATGAGGCGGCTGCGTTTGAAAACTACCCCTGGATTAGCTGTCCCAAGCGAGCTGACGAAGGCGAGAGGCCGCCATGCCGCCAGCTAACTTGTTTTCAGAGCGATTAACCACTTCAGGAGGCTCTTGGCGCCGGAGGCTTGGCTCCCCCACCCCACACGAGCACAATGAATCCTATTCTCGTCCCTTTCATTGTAGAGACTGAGAGGAAAGAAGAAAAAGAAGAAGAGAGAGAGAGAGAGAGAGAGAGAATTAGACTGCTGCTGGATGGGGCATGATTAGTGACCAAAACTTCACTCAGAAGTTTACTTACTTTTATTAGGATGGAATTAGTTAATTCTCTCTCTCTCTCTCTCTCTCTCTCTCTCTCTCTCTCTCTCTCTCTCTCTCCTTGATACTAATAATTTAAAACCAATACCATACAGTAGAAGACGTGATTTAGAATGCTTGTCGTTTAGTAAGTAAATGCTAATTTTTTTTATTCAGTTGTCCGAGATTTTTTTTATTGCCCTGCCAATACTTCTAGTGCCCCTGGTAATCGCTCATCCTATCTGTGTATTTTAAAATTTTTTATTGTTTCATCCTTTCTTTCCTTTTAATCTGGACAAATTTGGTTCGTTTTCAGCATCAGTTTAGCAACGATTTGACTTATCCAAGCTAATTCGGTCAAAAGCGGTTGTCAGGATTCGGGAGAATAGGTCCTATAGGTTCACTGGATTCAAATGCAAATATTGAATGAATTCTTATACCACTAACAATTGATAGGTGATATGTTCAGATTTTTATTTTGATGGTAAATGCTATAATAACTCCAGGCATGCACAAAGCAGGAAAAGGATATTAGGCAATTATGATTATTATTCAGAAGATGAACCCTATTCATATGAAAAAAGGCCACGGGGTCCATTGACTTGAAATTCAATCTTCCAATGAATATGGTGTACATTTGAAAGCAGTAAGAGAAGGTTATGGGAAACACAGAAAGAATTCATCACTTATTTAAGAAATAATGATTTAATAGAACAATGAGTAAATAGAAAAGGTGAGTAAATTATTTAAAGTAAGAAGCAAATTGTATTAAGTAGTATTGCATTGCATTGCATCTCCGCTTGAACTTCTGAAGTTCCTTTTGACATCTTTTAGAACCTCACAAGAAATAGAAAAAGAACCTCAGATCTCCCGAATATAGGAAAAAATGTAACCTAAAACTTAGCACTGTGGGTGGAACAAAGTTGGGGGTGTATGGCGTTCACTCATAGAGGAAACAAATCACTAACCATTGAAATACAAAGGTTATAGACATAAGATAAAATAATTTAAATGTACCAAATTGCTGTTAAATAACTTTGCTCTTTCATCCATGTTCGAAGTCCTGATAAAGGGGAGGGCAAAACGTAGGATTAACTCTTGGCGGAAAATAACGAGTCACAATCAGGCCCACGATCCACTCGATTAAAGGAGTGAGTGAATTAGAGTAGTGCAGGAGGAAAAAAACAGTGAAGTTTTCAATAGGAATGATGTTTAAATTTCACTGAATATTGCAAGTGATTTGATGTTTGATTTTTAACATGCTCAGGTGGTGGAATCTGTCTGTCCGCCCTCAGACATTAGGAACTACTCAGGCTAGAGGGCTGCAAATTGGTATGTTGATCATCCACCCTCCAATCGTCGAACGTATACCATTGCAGCCCTCTAGCTTCAGTAGTTTTTATTATATTCAATGTTAAAATTAGCCATGGTCGTGCGTCTGGCACCGATATAGGTGCCAACAACACAGGCCACTACCGGGCCGTGGCTGAAAGTTTCATGGGCCACGGCATGAGTTTCATAGGCCGTGGCTGAGAGTTTCATGGGCTTTGGCTGAGAGTTTCATTACGCTGTACAGAAAACTCGATTGCACCGAAGAAGCTTCGACGCATTTGTTACTTGTTTGTTTTATTTTTGCTATAAATATTCTAATTATAGTGGTATGAAAAGTCCTGAAATCAGAATTGCAGACATCACATACTATGGAGTATATGTAGTATAACAGATTTATGCGTGAATAAATTTGTTATAAGAACTTCCTATTCATGGCCTACTATGAATGATATTATAACGCTTTTCATAGATTGTTAATTGAAACCTACAATACTGATATCAGTTTCATTTGCAGGTCCTGACTCATTGTCATTCACATTAGACTCGTGTGTGAGTGTTATAGAGAGAGAGAGAGAGAGAGAGAGAGAGAGAGAGAGAGAGAGCTCTGAATTGATTTTAAATGGGACAATTTTTGATATAAGAAATTTAATTGTTTTAAATATGACAATATCAATAATGGTTTTTTGATAAACTGAACAAGCTGTTTTATATTTCCATTTTGGAAGTAACCAATTTTGAAAGTTGCATTTTTTGGAAATAGTCTATGTTGAAATTTACGTGTTTTGGAAGTCCGTTTTTTCAATCGCCGGTTTTTTATCAACCTGTTTTAAAGGTTACATGTTTCGGAAGTCGCCTATTTTGAAAGTCACGTCTTTATGGAGATCACCTATTCTTAAATTTATTAATTTTGGAAGTCACTTTTTCAAAATTCAACTTAAAATTCGTCTGTTTTAAAAGCCGCTTGTTTTGGAAGCCACCTTTTTAAAGTAACATGTTTTAGTGGTTTCCTAATTTGGAAGTAACATGAAATTCATCTGTTTTGAAAGCCACAGCGCTAGTTTCCTCCACAGCCAATCAGTGGTCAGCATACATTCGGCCAACTGCTGACCATCTCGTATTTAACGAGTAGTACTTGCCACGATACAGTCCACTCTCGTCTTTCGTCGTGATCCTGCTCAGTAGAACTTGAGAGGAACTTGGCCCATAACACTGATGATGATGTTCTCCTGAAGGACAATTCCACGAAAGATGGACGCCATGTTTCAGCTACCATCGTAGTTGCTGCTAAGGTCTATAAATTCAGGCCTTCCCAGGGTACCTTTGAGCCGCGCCGGTAGTTGAGGTTGAGCGAGTTTGGGATCAGAGCTGACGTCGCTATGACTCCTCCCCGTCCTATGTTAGCTGTCGAAATCCCTTACCATTGAGGGAACCATGCTTTCTGCTGTCTTTTTTCATTTTTTATTCAGACTACATTTTGTTCTTTTAGGAAAATAGAACTCAGGCTATAGATAATTCGTTCTGTTATATTAAATCAGTCAGTAAAACAAATATTTTACATAGTAAATGCCTAATTACACAGCATATACTTCAGTTATATATCACTATTTACAGTGCTAACTTTTAATTTTATTCAGCACCCTCCTGTCAAATGCAGTCAAAAAAATCTTTAAGCCCATCTTAATTCATCGTGTAAGTAAGAATTGATGATGTGCCAAATTTATCTTTTACTAGTCTCCGGAAGTTCATCAGTTATTTTGATGATGAAACCAAACCCATTTGCAAAGGGTACACTCTTATTCCTCTCATTACCTTCATTACTTTCGACGTCCGAATCATATCAAGTAGGTTTTGTTTTGGGTTTCTAGGATTAGCTCATGGGCATCCCCTGATGGCTTCCTATCGAGAGGCACTCGAGAATTAAACCAGTCGAATCAGTTATCTACAAGGAACATGAACTATAGTAGGTTCACACCAACCGTGCATTTGATGTCTAGGCCCGTTCCTTACGACGCTCCTGATTGGCTGTTGATAAGCCAGTCACAGGGCTGGAAACTCTCAGTCTCCCTCGAGAGTTCACATGGGTAGGTTGTGTGTTCCACCTCTCCTGAGGTATACATTTGAAAGACGTATCCCTCAGGAGAGGAGGAACGCACATCCTGCCTATGTGAACTATCGAGAGAGATTGAGAGTTCCCAGCCCGGTGACTGGCTTATCAACAGCCAATCAGGAGCGTCCTAAGGGACGGGCGTAGACATCAAATGCACGGTTGATGTGAATCTGCTATAGCTTGTAGTTTCCCTATTGTAATCCTCAAGCAGACCTTTGTTGCCGAAGTACTGTAGATGCTCAGTACCTCTAGTTTAAATTCATACGTTGCATACCTGTAACACTGATATGCTTTTCAGATAGTTTGTGTCCTGTTCGTAGATCACTTTTGGCTCTCACGATTAGTAACTTTAACTGACCCACTGATAGCGAACCTATCTTCCGACAAGATAAATCCATGGTCAGTGAACTGATTTCTTGCAAGTGGTATCACGTGTGGTGCATCGGCAAACAAAGTAATTCCTTGTTATTATCACCTGGGTTAACAAATGCTGAATTCAGTCCGTATCGTTGCCTAGCAAATTCCATGAACTTATATTTATTGATACACACTAGTTCACCATTGCCACTACAGGAAATCCAAATTTTTCAACCTGAATTCATCACTATAAAATGTAGATTTTGAATCATTTCAGTGCCGAAATCAGTATAGCTAATTAACTTCCAGGAGGTCGTAAGACTTTCAACCATCACAAATTCCGCCTTAAAGGTGGTCTGCACTTGCTCAGAAGAGTTCTTATTTTGGGTCTGGGTTGAGAAGATCTAAATTTATAGACCTTGAGTTCAACCCACATCTTATGGTCACGATTTCGTTACCGGTTGAACTGCAGGATATGTAAATTGTTTGTATCCTAATCTAAGTTAGTATTGTTTTTAACCATCACGGAAGAATTAGTTTTGCAAGCAACTCTAAAAACGAAAGTTTAAAGCTAAAACACGTAAATAAAAATGATTTGAAACTTGTAGCCGATCAATTGGCGGCCGCCCGCGGGCCAGGCACCAGATCTTGCGAAACATGTATCTTGTAAACATCGCTGTCTGTGGAGACCTCCGCACAAAATCTTGCTACGAGACGCGGATCTACAAGAGAAAAACTAATCGCTGACAAATATTACAAGAGTAGCAAGAGATGTGCGACAGAAATCAAGGAACTGGATCTTACAAAAACGATGACTGTCTGCTACAAAGTGATTTGCATGAAGATTTCTTCGTTGCGCGGCGTTCACTTGTTATACATGTTCTGACTGGGGGCAGTCGAGAGGTAACATGACGATTAGAGTAGTTAGCTTGCGTAGGCTTATGTTCTGCATACATTTTTGTTTATGATAAATTCAAACACTGCTTTGCGTTACGGCATTCGTTCAAGTCTCCATAGAGGGATAGTGCCGCGCAGGCATTGCTTAATTCTTTGCAGCGTCCCTTCGGCTCCTAGCTGCAGCCCCTCTCATTCCTTTTACTGTACCTCAGTTCATATTCTCATTCTTCCATCTTACTTTCCACCTTCTCCTATCAAGTTTTTAATAGTGCAACTGCGATGTTTTCCTCCTGTTACATCTTTCAAATCTTCTTACTACTGTCAGTTTCCGTTTTAGCGCTGACTAACTTCATATAAGTCCCAGCGCTTGGCCTTTGGCTTAAATTCTGTATTCTATTCTATTCGTTCAAGTTGCAGATACTCGTAAATGGAATACACACTGTAACACCCAGCGCTTTGCCTTTGGCCTAAATTCTGTATTCTATTCTATTCGTTCAAGTTGCATATAAATGGAATACACACTATAACATATTTTCTCATCTTCGTTCTTTTCTAAAGCGAAAGAAGCGAAGAGGTTCGCAGCAGCGGAAACTTCAGAGCTAGTCTGTATTGCTACAAGCTTCTTAGTTTTACTTTTGAATTTACTTTTCAAAGATTAATTCTAGAGATTCTTAGTTCCAGTGGTTCTGCAGAGTTTTAGATATTGCAATCATGTATCTCCAGGAAACCGCTGAAATAACGAAGGTAAAGATTGCCAGTTCCCGAATAAGATATTGACAGTGGTATTCAGTCTTTTCTAGTTTCCTTGATACTGGTTTAGGAGCTAAAAATGAACCACTAGCGAAAAAGATGTTAGTTCTATTTGTGTTTCCACTGAGAATAGGTTACGAAGCCCTAATATTGTTTTCGGTAACGATAAATCAATACAGTATTATCTTCAGTTAATACAACATTGTCTCTCATTATATAGACGCAAGTGCTTTCGAATTCATTAGCTTACAAAGATTGTTTGCTTTGGCAATCGTTATAGTTCATTAATATTTTGACTCGTCAGTCAATTAGAACATTTAACGATCAGACATGTCAAACGTAGGTGAAACGTTATTTCATACAATACTTGAGAGAGAGAGAGAGAGAGAGAGAGAGAGAGAGAGAGAGAGAGAGAGAGAGAGAGGTTCAAGTGCAACATATTGCAACTTGGGGGAGCTTCATTCAAATCCCTGTATCTATCTGCGTGCTCATTCAATAACAATTTCTATGCGTCGTGGTCCAAATGAACCAATGGTTTCGGGCTCTAATGAGGCGATTCACATGTTTATTCGGCAACGTTTCAACCCCAGAAATTGCGATAAATCAAGAGCGGAACTGCTCTGTCTTCGGGCTAAGGTCCCATCTTAATACTGAAGGGCATAATTTTTCCGTTAATGAGGGGCGTAATTACTAGACGCGAGGGGTATTTTTCGTTAATTTGTGTGCCCTCCCGGTGTCTAACTCGCTGACACTCGGTGCAGGGAATATATAGGTCGACTAATAGAGTCTAACTGTTGGGCTGGTCTTTCTTCTCGCGTCCTTATGCTGGTATTGCAGTTTTAAGTGATGTTAGTCATGTTCATCTTTGGCCTATTGTTGGTCTTTCTATCCTTAGGAGATTTTGAGATTCGCAGAAATCTTTGCATTGCAGTGCCCAGACGTATAAGAGTATCTAAGAAGTTATACTTTGCAGCGCCACGAGCAGTTACTTTCGACTTTCTGACATCGCGTTGATTTAAACTTTCACTTACTCATGTTTGTTTATATTTCATTTATTTCTTTACCTCCTCTGATTTTTCTCTTTCTGTTCTGTGGAGGCACGTGTTGTATGTTTGTGGCATTTTGTGCATATTTAGTATGAGATTTGCATTTTTGAAAAAAAAGTGAATAATAATAACCATTCCGAGGCTGCAGTTTTTTTCCATTAATTATTGTAACCTTCATTCGCTATCTTTATTTATTTATTCATTTATTTATTTATTTATTTTAAGGTAAGTCGGTTCTGCTACTTTTGATAAGGTTTGACAAAATGGGGAATCTTTCTTGATGAAAAACATGCTGAAGTATTAATCCAAATTAATTTGAATCTCTTTGAGTCAGTTGTGTGAATGGAAATTACCTGTACTTTATTCAGGGCATATGGGCTTTGTCAATATGTCTGACGTAATTAACATTAAAAACGAAGACAGACTCAGTTTTCTTAACAATTTTCTTAACAATGTGAAGTTGAAAGCGAATTTCTTTTGTGCCTAAGCTAAGTTCATTTTTCCTCTGGTAAATAGAGTGCACTATGACTTGAAACTATGTTAATGAATCATTCACCTTCCACGTAAACGTCCCTGAAATCACGTAAGATATAAATAGTACTTATTCGCTTTGGATAATAATACCGGCGGGAATAATTCTGATAAATACTCTGGCGTCCGTCGTTTGGGACTTTCTCTCTTATAATTCAGCAGGGAAAGGCTTTATGCATTCTATATTCAAACTCTTTCCGGTTTAATCTCTCTCTCTCTCTCTCTCTCTCTCTCTCTCTCTCTCTCTCTGAAAAGATAGTAGGGAACGAAACGCAGATACTTTTGTGAATATATCAAAGAACGAGAGAGAGAGAGAGAGTCTCGATTCTTTCACTTGGGCAGATAGAAATGATCTAGAGAGAGAGAGAGAGAGAGAGAGAGAGAGAGAGAGAGAGAGAGAGAGAGCAGGATAGCTATGCATAAATTAATGTTAAAAAACCACGTATCTGGTGATCGAAGACGGGACACATGGCGTAAGTTCAGCCTCCGCAGGCGATGACCTTGGGGTTCTTGCGGGATCTGGTGGGCGTACGACAAAGACCTTCGTTACCCCGGTGCCCCACCTTCGCCCTTTCTCACCCCGTGGGAAGCAAATGGCTGCTGGTGGACATCAGCTTCTAAAAGCTACTAACATATTGTTTTTTTTTCATTCTGGTAACTGTATATTTTTAAGCGTAATTAACAGGTTTTTTGTTTCAGAATGTATGTACACACACAAACACACACATACATATATATATGAATATGTATATATAGAGTAATTTCTATATATATTTATAGATATATATAGATATATAATATATATTATTTCTAATTATTAAATGATTATATATATAATATATATATATATAAACATGTATATGCATTTACATATTTGTATATTTATAAATATGATATATAATATATATATATATATATATATATATATATATAATATATATATATATGTGTGTGTGTGTGTGTGTGTGTGTGTGTATGACATATATATATAACATGTAAATGCATATACATATATATGTAATATATATATATATGTATATGTATACTATGTATGTATATATATTCATATATATAATTATAGTACTGGTAATCTTCTTAGGCACGAAGATATAGTAATTCAGTTGTATTCCACATAGGGAAATGAAAAAGGTATGTCTCAGAAAATGCCCAACAGTTTCGTCCTCCAATGGACCTCTTCTTGGAGGGTTTATTAAGGAAAGAGATAAAATTTACAGTGCATGTAGCCAAGAAAGGCCTATATCTTCGTGCCTAAGAAGATTACCAGTACTATAAGATGTCCACACGGATTCTTCAAGCTTTGCTTAATCTGTATCCACGTTACCGACAACTAGTGTTTGACTTCAAGAAGGCCCTCATTAGCGCTCACAAAGTAAAATTACAATGAATATTCCTTAGGGAATGTAAAGCGGAATGCGTGATGCCCCGTTCGTTGATGACGTCTGCGATGAGAAGAGTGTTTACTTTTGGCAATTTGGAAAACATGACTTTGAATTTACACATCGATAACGCGAAGAAAGAAAAGTAAGCATTTTGCTCAGTCTGTACAACTACGTGGAAAGTTTTTGAGAGACATTCCTATGGACTTGTAAGCGAAGTTATTGGATTATATCTACAATCAACTTCGACGTCAGTTCACAGTGCATAAGAGGAGGCTTGATAATAAATTAAGATTTCTCATATCGAAGTCCGATTAGAAAACATTTGGGAAAATTACCAACTACCTTAATCTGTCTTCAAAAGTCCAAAGTTTTAAGTGAAAATGAAAAATGTGTATTAGAACTGGGACTGAAATTCAATATTTAACTAGAAAACCTGATATAGTGGAAATTAGCAGACAGTTTATTATCAAAGAGAAATGCTATCCTGATTATGTTGTGTATGGTGCATACTCAGTACATTGTACTTTTAACTTCTTTCCAAAACGTCTGAATAAAGCTTTGGACTCACTCAGAAAAGACATAGATATCCACATAACCAGGACAGATAAAGCTAATGTTGTTGTTATTTTGGATGGAGGAGACTATGTTGATAAAATGGACATTCTGTTAAATGACCAAGATACATATGAACATTTGATTTCTAATCCTTGTGAGCGAGTAAATGCGCAATTTCATAAAAGATTGAGAAAGATATTTGGGAACAATCAGGATATGGTTAGCACGTTTACTATTGTAAATACTAGACTTCCCTATTTGTATGGTACTGTTAAAACCCATAAGGAAGGACAACCATTACGTCCTATAATTAGTACTATTCGTTCAGTGCCTTACAAACTTTCTAAATTCTTAGTAGCATTATTGCAACTACTTGTAGGTACAATATCTGATTCTCATGTTGAAAATAATTTAGATTTTGTAAACAGATTAATCAGAAAAACTCCAAAAGATGATGAAATAATGATAAGCTTTGATGTTAAAAGTCTGTTCACCTGTGTACCTGTCACCGACGTTTTATGATTTTTAAATAGCAAACTAAATAAGCATGTCATATCTCTGCCTAATCATGTAATTTTAGAACTAATCAGACTGTGCGTGGTTGACACTTGTTTTATTTTTAATGGCAAATTTTACCGACAAAAATTTTGAATGCAGATGGGTAATTGCTTGTCCCCAGTATCATCAAATATTAACATGGAATTTTATGAGTCTAGAATAGCTAATTCAATTATGGCAGATATTATTTTCTGGGTTAGATATGTTGACGATGTATTTGCGGTACTGAAAACTTCTATTGACATTCAGAAGATTTTAAGAGACCTCAATAATTTAGTTCCCTCCCTAATTTTTACGGTTGACGAAGAAGACAATGGTGTTATCTCATTTTTGGATGTTACAGTTGTGAGGTCAGTTGTAAGTTCTAGCTACAAGTTTAAAATACACAGAAAACCTACTGATGACAATCTTTTTATTAACAATTGCTCTTCACACAAAATAGAAGTAAAACTCTCAGCATTAAGATCAATGTTTCTTAGAGCTCTTAATATCTGCAGTCCGGAATTTATCAGTGAGGAACTAGAATTTATGTACCAAGTTGGTATTGAAAATAATTTTAAATTGGAAGATATTGATTACAGTCTAAAGTTAGCACGAAAAACGTTTTATTCATATGAGGAGAAAAACAGAAAACCTGATTTTTTATGTTTCCCATACCATCCCACATTAGAATCTGTAGTCTACCCCCTAAGGGTACTTGGTTTTAGTACAACTTTTCATATCCTAGCACCATTGGAAAAACTTTAATTCATAATAGCCAGGAAAACAATGAAGGAGCAAGCGCGGTAGTTTTTATTTAGGACCATCTGGGAAGACACTCGAAAAACGCATTTTAAATCATAAATATAATGTACGAACAAATAATACAAGCAATGCTTAATGTGTTCATAGTAGTATGTGTAATGTACCGACCGACTGGCTCGGGTCAAAGATTTTATTTAAGAGCACAGGTTCTATTGAAAGAAATTTGATAGAGACAGCTTGCATTGTTCACAGCATAGGAAAAAAATTTAATTTATCGCCTGGTTTGTATAAATTAGATCCTTTTATCTTACATGTCATGAAACGACGGTACAAATTGGATAATGTTATCCATTAACTATCATATAGTATACGCTTGTTAATATGTACTGTATGTTATGCTGTTTCAAATGGATGTATTACCTCGTTAGATATTTTGATATTTTTCATTTGTTCAACTGCTATTCTTGTTTTATTGTTATTTTACTGCTGAATAGTTTGTAGCTCAAACTGCTAGTTTTTGGTACCTGTAAGTTTAAAAATTTTAGACCTTTCTTGGTTACATGCACTGTAAACTTTATCTCTTTCCTTAATAAACGCTCCAAGAGGTCCATTGGAGGACGAAACCTTTGGGCATTTTCTGAGACCCTTTTTCATTTTCCTATGTGGAATACAACTGAAAAAATATATAATTATGTTTGTGTGCATATATATATATATATATATATATATATATATATATATATATATATATATATATATATATATAGACATATATATATATTTATTACAAATATAAATACACTGAAATATTATATATATATATATATTATATATATATATATATATTATATAATATATGGTAATTAAGAAACATGGTAATTTAGAAACATGGGTTAGATGCGAAGGTTAGATGAGGAGAGCATGTATGGGGAAAATATAGTAATGGAAAGAGTATATGAAGAGCATGTAAAAAATTCCAGGATAAGGTCAGGGAGTGTCTGTGTGATTTCGGGAGGATTGGGAGATGGGATTAGAGGCAGTAAGGTGTAGGATAAAAATAATTGAAAAGTTTGGTGAAGGAAAATAAAAAAAATTGTTTCGGGTGCATTTGTAAGACAGAAGAGAAGTTATGTACTGGAATATTGCAAGTGAGAGAGAGAGAGAGAGAGAGAGAGAGAGAGAGAGAGAGAGAGAGAGAGAGAGAGAGAGAGGGGGGGGGGGAGCTTGAAGGTGAATAAGCTTCTTTACAAAGAAGTAACTATAGAGAAGAAGCTTAAAGAACCGACGAATCTGAATAAAATATGCAAGTATAAAGATCCAGTGATGTGAATATCTATATATTTTCATGAAAACGTTATTTCCGCCACTAGTATTATCCCCATTCTTCAATTCAGCGAGACTTATTAACAAAACCAAGACGCTTCCAAATAGACAAATTTACTTAATGAACCATTTAGAAATTCTTTGTTCTGCTGTTTTCACACTTTTTTTCCCCAGATAAGGAAGCTCTCAACATTTCTGTTACTTTATTTTCGCATTATTTGTGTACTTTTGTCTTGCATTCATTGCATCTCGAACATGATCACAGTTTATGCCAGCATTCACCCTTGCATTTTTGCATGCTTAAGTTATGTCAGTAGCCTCGAATTTATCTGATGAGATTTGAATTCCCCCATTCATTTTCCTCTGCCTTTTGTGAACAAATTTATCAAGATCTGAAGCGGCCCCTATATGCAGTGTGCATGCAGCTATGATTTTTAAATTTTTGCCGCATCTTCTCCATCAGATATTCCGTATATAGATCGAACGAGCATTGTATCATAAAAAAACATTATGAGTAATTTAAACATCAGTCGAGTCAGCATTGCATAAATGTTCCTGTTTAACATAGCTCAAGTCACATGATACGATGGCAGTGGGTTCACCGCTTGGTCTCACATTTTCCAACATTTTTTTGTGCTACCTGGAGGAGGGCGTGTTGGAAAATTGCCCCCTTGGTTTTTATATTCTTGTGTATAAAAATGTTTTGTCGATGACACCTTTGTTCTTTTCAAATCAGCTTTTCATGCTGACCAATTACTCTCGTACATTATCGAAATACACCCTTATATCAAGTTCATATTAGAGAAAGATAGGAAAATGATCTATTACAATTCTTGGATATTTTGGTGATCCGACAAAATAGTAGTTTTAACAATTGTGTTTTTAGGAAAAAGACTCATACTGGTCTGGGTTCAAACTTTTAAATTGCTTGTTTTTATAATTTTAAACGCAATTAAATTTTTATCCTGCTCCAGCGGGCTTATACTCTAACCTCCTCTTGGGACTCTTTATCTTAAAAAAGTAATGTTCCTGTATAAATATTTTACCGATAACTGGTTTTCATCCCATGATTTCTTCAAACACTGCAAGAATTTCTTAAATAAAAAACTGTCTGACTCTCCTGCTATAAGTACTGTACCACGAAAGAAACTTGATGCCAGTATCCCTTACATCCAAGACGATGAATTTAGAAGTAATCTGAAGTTTGCGATATAAAAGCACTTTAATGTGTTACAAGTCCTTCTAATTCCAAAACAGAAGGCAGAATCTGCCCAGTAATGCGATCATCAGTCGTGTATAAATATACTTGCCCCCGATGTAATTTGAGGTGTTACGTAGGTTCGACTAAACGATTGCTGGGTGCAGCTTGTCCAATCCAGAATTTTCTAATATTGGAAATCATTCAAAAATGTGTAATACCAGTATCAATTATTCTGATTTCTCTGTTTTGGGCCAAACAAGTCGTTTACGTGAACTGCTCATTTTAGATTGATTATTAAGATTTAGCGCCCAAGTGGAACTCACCTCCCCTGTACAGTTGTATCTGGCTTGAGCCAGCTGCCAGTCTTTTCGCCGATTTATTTTTCCTTTTAAGTCATTCAGTCTCGAACATTTAATCTAGAAGGGGCTTTTCTTGAATTGTTTTTTTTAAATATTTATATGCTGAGACTCTTGAAATTATAGATTTATTCCATGTATTCTTAACTATGTGTAACAACACAATCATCATCGCATCCAAAGCCGTGTTTCACAAAGTTCATTATCTGATTCCACAACTCGGCAACTCTGAAACAGAAAGTTTCCTGAGACTTTTCAACCCCCCAACAGAGTACGCTACCCAGTGTAGGTTTTCCACATTCATACAGTATCAAAGAACGAGAGAGAGAGAGAGAGAGAGAGAGAGAGAGAGAGAGAGAGAGAGAGAGAGAGAGAATTTCATCCCCTTGATGCTTTTGTTGTCAATGTAGTGGCAAATCATTGTATAAAGAAAATAATTTTCCGATGATATTAGCCTCTCTCTCTCTCTCTCTCTCTCTTCTCTCTCTCTCTCTCTCTCACACACACACACACACACACACAACACAGAGTCTTAGAACATCCAAAAAACAAACTCAGTCACTATTCCTTTCAAATGTAAAGGATGTTTACATTTCAGCAGCCGATGATCGATGGATCGAGAGAGAAAGAGAGACAGAGATTTTTTTTATCGCACAAAACATTACTGAATTCCCAAAAGAGTATGACAGAATATTACCAAGCAAAAACTTAGTGGTTTTTCTCTGTTAATGTATTAGTTTAGGGAAATGTAAACATCCTTTACATTTGAAAGGAACAGTGATTGAGTTTGTTTTTGTATGTTCTAAGACTGTATGTGTGTGTGTGTGTGTGTGTGTGTGTTGTGTGTGTGTGTGTGTGTGTGTGGTGTGTGTGTATGAGAGAGAGAGAGAGAGAGAGAGAGAGAGAGGGGGGGGGGGCGAAATGGAGATTCTATACCACTGAAATCCCAATAATTTTTGTTATATATATATATATATATATATATATATATATATATATATATATATATATATATATATATGAATAATTATCACATCGCCATGATTCATTTATGTATCATTCGAGCTACAAATGTCCTTTAATATCTAAATTCACTCTACCTCGGAATTGATATATTTTCATATATGTACCGAAGGGGAGTTTTTTAGTTGATAATAATTTCGTCCCCCCATGGGATCGAACCACCGTCCAAGTTCGAGGGTGATTTGTAAGGTCAGAATCGATATAAACTTATAGCGTCTCTGTTAGCTGACTTGATAGCGTCACTGTCTGTCCGGATTTCGTTCCCGTCCACTTAGACGGTGGTTCGATCCCATGTTGGGACGAAATTATTATCAACTAAAAAATTCCCCTTCGGTACATATATGAAAATATATCAATTCCGAGGTAGAGTGAATTTAGATATTAAAGGACATTTGTAGCTCGAATGATATATATATATATATATATATATATATATATAGGATGGATATTTGCTCTTGTATTCATGTATTCTAAACATTGATAATTGAAAACAGTAATGTTCACATATATGTTGCTTAATCGTTCCGAAGGATGAGAGAGAGAGAGAGAGAGAGAGAGAGGGGATAAGAATACCTTTTGACGGAGAGATCACATAATGCAATTAGTAAAACTTCTTCGTTGAAATTTCGACTGCAGAATTCCGTAAACATCAGTGTTTACCTCCACGAGCTCACAGGGACAGTAGCATTATCCAATGGTGTTGTGTTCGTCAGTTCTCCTACCCAAGTATGCCAAGGTTTTGTCGCTTGCACGGACCCTCTCTCGCTTATGACGTCACGACTGAGCATGCAGATGTCGCACGGATTTCTGGACGCTATATTTCAGAAAGATGTGGAGGGGTGTAGATTTTGGCCGTCCCACCCCCCACCCCTTCCTCCCTATGTGGAATCCCCCATCCCTCCACCCTATACCCCACCTGCTTACATTATGCTCTGCACCAACATAAACGCCACATGATCAGCGGACCTCTCTCTCTCTCTCTCTCTCTCTCTCTCTCTCTCTCTCTCTCTCTCTCTTTGCTTTTTGCCTTCGAGTTTACAGAAAAGGTACCTGGTTTTTCTTTATGATTTCTCACAATTCCGTAATATGCTTCCCTTTCATTCAAAAGACCTAGTCGAACTCAGTCCAGGAGGAAAGATGGAAAAGAGAGAATCAATTAGTCGTTGTTGCTTCTTACGTCATTAATCGAACGTCATTAATCGAAGACAGCAAGATTAAATTATTCAAAGACAAAATCCGATCTACTAATTCATTTCTATTGAAAAATAAGTGTACTTTAGTGTTTGTAAAACTTTACCCTGTTCTGGTGCAGATCTACGTAAAGCAACAGAAGCACTGACTTACAGTTAATTGTCTTATGGTTCAATTAGTTTCTTGATGAATACTGTGGCAATACAACTTCGAAACTTATACTCTAAAGGGATTTAGAAAAACGACTAGTTTGCGACGTTGATAAGATTGTTTACCGAAGAAGAGTGCATAAAATTTCCATCTGAAAGCTTTTCGAATATATTTTTAAACTTAGGCCAAAGGCCAAGCGATGGAACCTATGAAGTTATTCAGCGCTGAAAATAAAGTTGAAACAATTGTTAGGAGATGTAGGAAAGTAAGATGGAAGAAAAAGAATATGGATGGAGGTATAGTAATCCCCCAGTGCACAGCTTAAGATGCTGACGGCACTGACCCGTTCCACCCTCCCCCCACGGTCTAGTTTTCAAGTAAGACTGGAATATTGTCAGTGATTAGCATAGAAATCTTAAAAAACATATTGGTTATCTTTCTTTGCATATTCCGTTTTACTGTGCATTTTGGTTAAGCTTTTCATAGTAATGTCTTGCTTGTTTCTTGTTAGCAGATGCACAGTGGTTTATATGAGTACTAGGCCTTAGACCTATGCATGTTTGTTGGTGCAAGTTTTCCAACAAGCATGTCATTACTCTTTGGATTTAAATTGATATTTTTTGTTGCAGGAATATCCAAGTGACGTTTTTTATCTAGCAGGAAATGTTTATTCATTTACAAGCTGATCATATAGTTTGTCTTTCTCTTTCATTTGTGTATAAAGTTGAATCTTTAAGAAAGCGGTTTTTAGTTACATGAGGTTTTCCCTTAATTAAAGGATATTTTTGATAACCTGCAATGAGTTTTTCAAAGACCGACCGTGATTTTTTCCTTTTTTCCGTTGAATAAGCTTTGTCAGGTGTGGGGAACCCGCTTCCTATACATGTTATGGCTACGAGACATACAACAGAAACACCAGTCCCTGGTTTATGATTATTAGTATTTGGCTGACCTTTTTTTTTATGATTTTTTTTTATTTTGCATTGGGATGGGGGTGACAACGAAGACAAGCGTTATATTCTTCTTGGCACAATCTTAAGTTACCTTTCCTACTAGTTCATACTTAGAAACGTTTTGTGACGCAAGATGTAATATGAATATATATATATATTATATATATATAATATATTATATATTATAGTATAATTATATATGCATGCATATATATATATACACACACGCACACACACACACACACATATATATATATATTGTAATGCTCCTCAACAGAAGCGTCAGACTGTAGCTAACCAGCCTCTTCTCCATTGTTAGCCAAAAAAAAAGCAACGAATGCATAGCTCATGCTTTAACAAAGGAAGGTCTGCTTGTTACACGTCGCTTGCTTTAATGGCCTCCCATAACACCTGTCAAAGCTGAATCATTATTATCTTAGAGGTATTTTGAGAAGTGATTCGACAATGCTCTTCTAAGAGTCATTTTCTGTTACATCTCATTCCTATGGATGTTGAAGTTTCTAGTCTATGATTTATTTTTGACGGTAAATCCGAGCCGTTTTTTGACTCTCTCTGTCTCTCTCTCTCTCTCTCTCTCTCTCTCTCTCTCTCTCTCTCTCTCTCTCTCTCTCTCTCTCTCACAGATAGACTGCTAGCACGAATATATACGTAGGGTTGTGAGATGTGAGATGTTCTCTCTCTCTCTCTCTCTCTCTCTCTCTCTCTCTCTCTCTCTCTGAGATAAACTGTTAGTAGAAATGTACTGTTCTGAGATGTTTTGCGTAGTCGATATTGTTGTAGCAGAGCTTATTTCAAAATAATAGGTAATATTTTTTATAAAAAAAAAATTGATTCATTTATTTTATTTCTTGAAAATTGATTATTATCGGTTTCTAATATCAAAGGAATTTTAAACTGTCATTATCGCCATTCTTTTAATCGCTGTTTCATTTTATTAACTCTTTTTCATTTGTTTTTATTTCGTATTTTCCGGGAAAAATCAGAGCTTCTTTGTAATATCGCGCGCGCTCAGAAGCGAATACGAAAAGGCTGGTAAAAAGTAGACTGATGACTTTTTCCAGCCTTTTCTTCTATCCACCACAGTCGTTTAATTGTGAAGCACTAAACTTGCTTTGTCAACAGAGGCACAACGGGATACGAACAGCTAATGTAATTACTTTTAAAAGTAATCAAGGCTGCCAAACGATGTTGCTGACACTAAAAGATGTGTAGGCCACGAACAAATAGGTAGAGTAATTAGCAGGCAAATGTTAATATCTGCTATTCCGGGCTTCGGTTAACGTCACCTATATTATGTTTATGCCGATAAACATTTTTCATAATCAAATGAAATTTTATATATATATATATATATATATATATATATATCTATATATATATATATATATATACAATATACATACTATACATACACATATATATATATATATACATATATATATATATGTATATTATATTTATACGTATATATATATACACACACGAATATATTTATATGTCTGCATGTGATATATATATATATATATATATATATATATATATATATATATATATATATATATATATATGTGTGTGTGCGTGTTCGTTAAGCATTTCCTTTACCGTTCAATTGATTATGAAAAAATGTTCATTGACATAAAGATATTATATAGATGACGTTATTGAAGACTGAAATGACAGACATTGAAATCTTCCTACTAATTACTCTACCTATTCGTTCGTGGCCTACACATCTTTTAGTATCAGCAACATCGTTTGGGAGCCATAATTACTTTAAAAGTAATTAATTTGGCTGTTCGATGCTTATGAATGGATTACGCCTCTTAATTTAGAAGTGATTGCTATTCACGCTGATGTAAGTTATTATACACCCGTTTCTTTTTCTGTTTTTCTTTCCTTACTGCCCTTAATAATGTAGCAGATTTCTGCTCCTTTTATTTTTTAATTTCATTATTTACAGACCTGTATATGTTAGAATTGAAATACAAAATGTAGACAAAAGACCAAGTGCTGTGAACTATGAGGCCTATCAGCGCTTAAAGGGAAATTGAGTGGTGAAACAATTGTTAGGAGAGGGTGGAAAGTAAGATGGAAGAAAGCCGAATATGAACGGAGGACCAGTAAATGAATAAAAGGCGTTGCAGCTAGAGGACGCTGCAAAGAACCTTAAGTAATGCCTACAGTGGACCTCGTCAGTACAAAACTATGAAACTTATAATGAAAAGTCGTATCTTAATAAATTCAACGTTTGTTCCGGTTTGCTATACGAATTTAAAGACAAATAAACGTGAGCGTATAAAGAAAAGTCCACTTTACTCGTCAACTCCAAAACTTTAACAATGTGCAAGCCTTGACGATACGTCCACTGAGTGTGTTAATGGGCTACCCATGTTTTCTGGAGCATAACCAGCATTGACCCACGACCCCTAATCCTCTCGCATTAGGTGAAGATCTGAAGGAGAAGGAAGTCCTTCCCAGGTGCAACCGAAGTGTCCTTCCCAGGTGCTGTAAACCCCCTCCTACCTGACAGCTTACCAGGTCTTCTGCCGAGTCGTTCACTTCTAATCCCTTTCGGCGGAAATGCTTATTGTAATTCTCTCTCTCTCTCTCTCTCTCTCTCTCTCTCTCTCTCTCTCTCTCTCTCTCTCTCTCTCTCTATCTTAGTATTTTCTTGTTTTACGAAGACAACAACGAGCATTATGCTGTTGCAGTATGCATTGTTTATATGTATGTATGTATGCATGTATTTTTTGAAGGATGGAGAAGTCCAGCAGTTATACCAGGTAGTTTAATATACATATATGTAATAGCATTACATACATATATATATATATATATATATATATATAAAAAATATATATTATAGATATATATATAGTATATATATATATATATATATACATATATGGGTCTTAGGCAGAACCGATGGTAAATATTTTGATCTCATTGCATCATAACTATCAGAAATTATTAACGTTATTAATAGCTGAAAAACATGACACATTTTCCAGCATTTAATCACCCACTCCAGTATTTACTTACGCATTGATATTGCTCTATGATTATTATTTTGCTTCGGAACCTTTTAAGTATCGTTTTAGGTTAATCACCATTAATTTCATCTTACCCTATTCAGGTTGGTCTGACAAATTCTATTATTCTCATTAATACCTTTCCAAATTCATGAGTAAGGGCTGGCATAAGGCCGGTCTAATCTAAACCAATCACCAACCGAGTGACTTAGAAGGATCTGACATAGTAAACACCAATATTGAAGGCTTCTTCGCTTAGCAGATTCTCTCTTATTCTCTGCTTGGATCTTTTCCACAAATGATATAGGAGAATTACCTTTCGAAGGATGAAAGGATGCAGGAGTAAAGGATGGGCAATAATAGGAGCAAAAGAAAAGGAAATAGAACATTGCATTCCGCTGACTGCCAATTACCACAAATGAAAACAGTAAAAAGAAAGGACTTTCAGAAACTTCCTGAAACTACCAGTGGGGAAAGGTAACATGACAGGTGGTACGAAGTTACCTGATACCAAAATTCCAAGTCATAGAAAGGGATACAAATTGACGTTGTGGATTGGTGTGTAAAAATTAACTTATGAATAAGACTTAACATTTATATGATTGTACAAAATCTTTACTGGTGGTTTTATAATTTGCGTTTGACCTTCCTATTCTTATGTAAGCTGTCGTTATGTTTCAGTGGAACTAATACATGGGAACTAGGTATTATTTGCTTACCAAGAGATGACTCTTCCTGCATGACCTTTCATCTTTCAGTATGAATATATATATATATCTATATATATATATATATATAGATATATATATATATAATATAATATATATATATAATATTTACATATAAATTTACATATATAAATTTATATATATATATATATATATATATATATACAGATTAAAAATTAATGATCTTGAAGGAAGATTCACCCCACGGTAAACAAATGCCATCGCAGACAAACAAGGATCAAACACGAACGGCGCCGCCCTGAGATGAAGAGACGATATCCTTCGTAATGAGCTTAAGGAGGACATTGTTGAAACGTTTCGAACAGATAATCACACACACAAGGACCAGAGATCCTACACAATCGAGAGAGAGAGAGAGAGAGAAGAGAGAGGGTGGGGGAGGGGCGGAGGAGGTCCTTCTCGAGAGATATCGCAGGATTAGCCTGATAAATGGAAGGACGATGTTGTATACGCGTATTGGAGAAATTCATCATGATGAGAGCGGATGAAGATGGGGGAATTCAAGTGCGATTTTGCAAACGTCAGATTCAGGAAATAGGAGGATTTATGGTGGGATATGTTTGTGAATGTTCGTTTCTGCTTTCTTGTGGTGTTTGGTACCTGATTTCTTGTTGTGTTTGATGGTATCTGCTTTCTTGTGGTGTTTGTGTTAGTGATTTAGCGGTGATGTGTCTGCTATTATTACTTTAATTGCCGACAGTTATTTTAAATAATAATAATAATAATAATAATAATAATAATAATAATAATTAATAATAATTATTATTATTATTATATTATTATTATTATTATTATTATTATTATTATTATTATTATTATTATTATTATTATTATTATTAATAAATATTTAGTTTCGTTATTAAATTTTGTTAATCCCCAATCATGTCAATAAATTGTAATGCACTATTGGTAAAAGGTAAAATATTTATGTAAATTATTTACTTTTATCAATAACACAATTTATTTACATATATGTGGATTTTTCAGCAATAATAATAATAATAATAAATGATCACGAGTATTATGAAAATGTGACAATTAATTTATTGCATTCTCATCTGGTGGAGCAAAGAAGCTTTGTGATAGGATTGCTGAAAAAGTTTTGAAAGAGTGAAGCGCCCGAGTGCCCCTCTCTGCCCCTCTGACCTAGGGATGGGTCAGTGCGATGCCGTGGTGGAGTGGTACCCTCATTATGCTCGCGATTTCTGGGGTTGAGTTTGCTTCCATGCTATTAAACCTCAGCCTTAATAGACTTGCGAAGAAATTCAAATGGTCTGTATTCGTACGGTGCTGGGTTCTACAACATAGAAGTATGATAAAAACAAAATCTCTCTCTCTCTCTCTCTCTCTCTCTCTCTCTCTCTCTCTCTCTCCTACACACACACACACACACACACACACACACATATATATATATATATATATATATATATATATATATATATATATATGTGTGTGTGTGTGTGTGTGTGTGTATGTATAAATATTTACATATTTATATATATGTGTGTGAGTGCGTTTGTGTGTAGGAGAGAGAGAGAGAGAGAGAGAGAGAGAGAGAGAGAGAGAGAGAGAGAGGAAATGTCTGTTTGTCGGGGAGAATCAATTATTTAGTTGTAATGCGCAAGCATATTATCTTGAAACCGACGAATGAGCAGTCCGCCTCTGCTACCCTTTAATCGTAAATAATTCCATAACGCCTTCGACGTAACATCCCTCATGTCCATAAAGACATTATCAGCTTGTTGTTCATCGTGTTTATGTTTTCTCACCTCAGTCTATTATAGTAATTACGAAGCCAGTAATTACTACTGTACATTATAGCCGGGTTGTTTGGCGGCATCGGTGTAAATCATCTATTCAGCCGCAATAATCACCCAACAGTCATTAACTAAATCATTTGTATCCATGCAACTTGACCCCTAGAGGGTATTTGACCTTGGGCGACGCCACACCATTAATCATCCCCAGGGGGACCCAAAAGCAATTGGGGATATTTTTGGTCATTTTACGGTTGAAATCATCGGCTGAATCTGTTAAGGCCAAGTTAAGGGTGGAAAGGTTTGTTCTATAGGCGCCTGGAATTAAATCTATTGAAAGCCAAGAACGTCTCATGCCCATGAATATCCTCTTAGCTGGAAACGATCTGCACTGTCAGTTTAAACTCAGGTTGGTTCTAAGACGCCGCTCACTGTTGATTCGAATAAAACTAAATCAATATGAAAGAAGTTTGCATGAATGGGTACATGATGATAATGAGAAAGTGCGGACAAACCGTCTTGGTTTAGAGAATGTAAATTTCTTTTTATTTAATCTAATGTATCTTGTGAGCTGTAAATTTACAAGAGCTCTTGCCGGAGGGCGCCTGACATCTTTTCCTTTAATCAGACTTGTTTTCACTGACGCATTCTTAGTTTTTTATTCACATGACTGTAAAGGGGCTAGTTTCTGGAAATGAATTTATCCTTTAACCACTACTATTTTGGTAACTAATCAACCTTAATTCTATGCTTAATGTTTTAAGCTTTCCCAGTTTAGCTGTACGTAAGGATTAAATGGCAACTCCTTTTTTTAGCAAGAGGTTGTCCTGTTGTCAGGGTCAAATGCAGGATAACTTGCATTGTCTTTCATAGCTTAGATTTAATTTTTATCAGCTTTACAATTGTATTCTAAGGGGAATCTTATTTTCTTTACGAGCATCGTGCAATTTAGTTATTTCTATTAATCATTTGCGGCATTAATTTACCTGTCATTAATTTTCTTTATAGTTCTATCTTATTGCAATCATAAACGTACTCCTTCAAACACTCGGATAATTGAAGCATGCTTGTTCTCTCTTTGTCTTGAAGCGATGGTGTCTTTGAATTCATGGATTATTTATCTATTTTGTAATGTCTTTATCTTGAGGTAAATACATGCTGGCTTAGCTATAACGTGCATTAATTCATAGTTCGTTCAGTTACATTGAAGCGTTCTATTCTTTCAACAATATAACGAGGTGAATTTGGACGCGTTAAATTGCGTCATGTGATTCTTAATCACTCGAGGATCTTATTCGTTAGAATCGAACATAAAATGTTAGGGTATTCATAAGGTTAATTTCTGTTGTCAGTTCATGGTTTTTCCAGCTATAATTTTCTAGTTACACCTAAGGGGATAAATGATTTTACCCTCAGTCAGATTTTGTTGGATATAATTCTGAAACTCTTTCGTTGCGTCTTGATGTGATTCGGAGAGCATTCAGCGAGCCTTAATTCCATCAATATTAGTTATTCAAAGTCTGTGGCTTTCTGCTTTGATGTGTCGATCCTATTCTCGTTCAACTTATCACTAATTCGACTAGATTTCGGTATTGTTCTCGAAGCAAATTTGATTAATTTAATTTTAATTTCTTTCACGGAACATCTTTAGATGTTACTGAACTTATTTTTTATAAGTAATTTTTTTTCCTTTTGGGTTAGGGAAAGGGGGTTGGAGTTTCTTATGGAATGAGATTATATTAATACTCAGGTATCGATTCCAAGTCTATAGCTATATCCCGTAAGGGGTTAGTGCCGCCAGCGCACCTCACGGGGTGCGCTGTAGGCATTACTAAAGGCAAGATCTAGATACTAGATCTTGACTAAAGGTTCTTTGTAGTGTCCCTTCGACCCCGAGTTTGCAACCCCTTTCGTTCCTTTCACTGTACCTCCTTTCATATTGCCTTTCTTAGCAAGATTTGCTATCCACTCTCTCCTAACAATTATTTCAAAGTGTAACTGCGAGGTTTTCCTCCTGTTTCACATTTAAAATCTACCTGATATCAATATCCCTTCCAGCGCTGAATGGCCTCAAGGTCCCACTTGGTCTTTTGCCTAAACTCTATATTCCATTCCATTCCATTCCAGGTCTATAATCGAGATGATTTAAGTATCGTATAGTTGTGTTTACAGTCTCCTTGCAGCTATAAGGAACTATTTCTACCCAGAAGTAAAAGCAACGCCTCGTCGTCACGTCTTAGTCCGCACTGTAAACATCTCGTTGCATCAGCTGAGATTCTGAGGATAGTCGTGATCGGGGTTTCATGACTTTGGTCGTGGTAGCCTGCATAAATTCCATCGGGTTGCTGCTGTTGTTGCTGTTCTCCCTGCTCTGTCCGGTTCTCAGAAGCGAGTTGATCTCTCTGTTAATTGCTGGCTTCATTCAGAGAATAGCTTCCTCCTATTTCAGCAAGTCACGAGTTGGGGTATGCAGTTGCTGTCAGAGATTTCCTCCTGAAAAAAAAAAAAAAAAAAAAAGATTCTGCTGAGTTGTAAGAGTTCGAGTAATCAAGGAATGAATAAGAGGCTTGACTACAATGTTTAGAGAAGAATATTTAAAGGATTGCTCTGTCATTGTCATTTATATATTTGTTTAAGGCCATATTTCTTTACTCTCCCATTGTGCATGATTTTGACGCTAGGTATCGGTAATGAAGACATTTGTCGGGTTTGAATCTACGAAAGTGAAAGATAAACTTAAACTTGGAAATAAAAAAAAACTAATTCATGCACAAAGAATAACGAAGATCGTCTTAGCGAAAAAAATTAAATGTGCCTTCATTTAAGATGTGGAATCGAGTTTTGACGTTCGCCTTTCTTTTTTTATTTGGTTTTATATTTAATGCCTCTTGGATAAACTTTTGTTTATTTATATTATTAATTTTTCAGTACCGTTACAAAACTAAAACAAAATATATGAAACCACCAGTGGGGTGTATATAAATTAAAACTATATATATATATATAATATAATTATATATAATATATTTATTATATTATACCTTATAAATTAGTCTATACATATATGTGTGTGTGTGTTGTGTGTGCTGTATAAAATCTGCTTGTGTTGAGCTCGTTTTGACGCTTTGAAAAAATGGAATAATAGATGACAAGAATTATTAATAAGTTTCGCCAATACAAAATACGTGATTATTTTTCCCCTTCAAATATAGTGATATTTAAAAGAACGTTATAGGTAAGACCCCTTCAAAAAATTACTTCTGTATACTTTTCCCAGTCTGTACCATGAACAATTGTGGACATATCTATTAGAAAAAGACGAAAATGTAAACTTTTCATTCTAACAAAACACATTTGTCTAATAAAACCCGATACAATGCAGAGCTTGGAGCAGATGAGGATTTAATAGGTACTTATGAAACCTGACCCGTTCTGCTAAGGCCCCAAAAAGGCCAGGCGAACGCCAGTCTAGAAATAAAAAAAAAAGTCTGGATTGTGAATAACTGATGAGCTCTGAGACCTTTATATTACCCGGATAGTAATCTGATACTGCCATAAGGAGTGGGCGCGTTCATTTGCCTTTTTTTTATTTTTTTGTGTTCGGTGTTGTTTTTGTTTTTGTTTTCCGGTTTACGATACCTTGCAGGACGAATGCATTATTTGAGGGCGAGTGGATTTGAATTATTATTTGGTTTTCTTTGACTGTATATCTCAGTTTTTTCTTTGTATATCTGTCTGTCTGCCTTTCTATTTATTTTTTCACCTATATATATCTATATTTTATATATGTATATATGTGTGTGCGTGCGTGCGTACATTCGTATATATATTATTATTAATTATATATATAATTAATATATATATAAATGAATAATATATAATATATGTATATATATATTATATATGTAACATATATACATATATACATATATACATTGTAAGATTTCGGATGGAAAGGTAAGAAGAAGAATAACAGTTTAACGGGGAAGTAAAGTTTGGGTTTAAGAAGAGAAGTGAAGTGTACAGCGAAAGGATAAGCTTCATACGGCTTGCATGAACCAGGAGAAAGTTAAGGCCAGAACTGACTAAGCCACAATGTAGGGGATGTGCGGTGTAGACTTAATTTGTTGAGAACGTTTTAAAGGTTTTACGTTGAATGCATAAAAGAGCGACAGGTTTGGTGTAAAAGCAGGTCTGCGGCAAGCCTGTGCCATGTGTCCATGGGTGTTTGAAACGAAGATAGTGGCTAGGATATTCATGGCAGCCAAGGACTGTTCAGCCAACTTATATTTGATATGGTAGAAATGTTACTTCCAATTATCGTATGCGATTGTTCCATGAGTGTAATGTTATAATCTATAATTTGAACAACTGATTTTCTCTTCTAGGAAGTAGTTCTGAATATTTTTTTTAACACGAAGGAAAATCCTGTTCATTTTATTGGGGTTTTGTAGGCAGTCCGCTTATTGTTGTAAAATTCTCCTATGAATTAATTATTATGATTTCTTTATTTGTAAGTGGCAATATTTGTTTGTACAAGCTGTTTTAGACAATCGCATGGCACGATTGTAAAGTCACCTTGGAGAACCGTTTCGCAGAATATCTGGTAGTTCACAGGAGTTTCAGTGTATGGTTTAAGTGCAGTTTGGAGCGTATATATCCTTAGTCAGAAGGTACCAAGAGTCTGCATTTTAATTAATTTCTTCTCCTTTTATTGGTATTATTCCTTCTAATTGTTCATATAAAGTCTGCTGATCCTACGAGATATTACCCCAACTTGAAAGCGTGGACCCATTAACACCACATCGATAAAATACCCTTATTGGCGAGAATCCGAAACTCCATAGAGAGAGAGAGAGAGAGAGAGAGAGAGCAATTAAAAGCTGATCTATGAGTTCACGAACGCTCAATCGAACTGATACGAATCGCTTTAGCCTTTTAAAAGCATCTTGGCGTAATGACCTCGACGAGCCATAAATTGGATGGAAAATCCGTGAAACATTTTAATGTAAAATAAATCAATTAATGTATTTGTTTATTTTTCCATAATTTTTCTTTTGTTCTGGCCATTTTTTTAATTTATTTTTTCTTTTTTTTTTCTTTAAGCTTTGTGAAATTGGTCCGTTTTGGGATTATCTTAGCATGGGTTGTTTTACCTAATGCATTTAAAGCTGGTTTTAGAACAAAAAATATGCAATCGTGTGTGCGTTAGCTTTAAATCTGGGAATTGAAAAAAAAACTGCGATTTTGTGGTTTTCGGTTAAAAAGAATTTGAGTTCCTCCTCTTTTTACGATGAGGGAATTTCTGAAGTGGGAAGTTTTTTTTTTTAGCCTAACTGCCACGTTTGCATGTTCGTGCTGTATTAAAACTCACTTGCTGATGAAAAAGAACTTCGTATACTTACTTGTTAAGGCAATTAGACATGGTCGTGGGGTTATGCCAGTTATTTTTAATGACTCCTCTTCCAAAAGTGGAGAACATCAATATATCCAAATTGGACTAACAGACGCTAATCCTGAGTTTTATTACCCCTCAGCGTCATGCTTTTGTATTGCATAATTGTACGCGTCTTCATTTTGCCTCGTATTCCCTATTCCCTTTTCCCGCTCAGTGAACGCAGCCAAACTCTTTCAAGATTTATTGTAAATCCCAATTTGCATTTTCAGTGCTACTTAAGGGCCATCAGCTGCCAATCTGTTTTGGCCAGATCAAGAATATCCTGTTTTGGGGCTCGAGTTTTTTAAGACCTCGTAAATGAAAATAATAATGATAAAAAAGAAAGGAATATGTTCAGATGTCGCGCGAGTGGTCATGGGCGAGTTTGTAAAAACACAAGCAAAGTTACTGCTGGAAATGACAAGTTTTCAGAAACCGAAACCAAAAGAGATTAGAAAAAAGGTATTAATTACTTTGGTGACTTTTAGGGATGCAGTTTTGTGAATTAATTTTTTATTCAACATGTGGTTCTGAAGGTTATTTTTTTAATATGAGGGAAAATTATGTTCATATTTTATTTGATACGTGGACAGTTATATTGCACATGCTGCGTGATATATTAGATTTCAGATTGGCTTGCGTCATTCACGGATTTTCAAAAAAGAAGTCAATATAGACTGTAAATCGTGCGATCCTTTTCCGAGTAAATCCACAAGTATTATCAGCTTAGTCGCGAGATTACTTAACCTCAATTATTAGGCAAATTTTTCTAAATTTTTATTATTATTATTATTATTATTATTATTATTATTATTATTATTAAGTTCAGCATTCCTGAAGGACAGGCCAGAAGGTCGTGAACCGGCCTGACGACCTTCTACACAATGGAATTCCCTAATGTGGAAGACAAGAAGATAAATAAGAATGAGTCTGAATGTATGCAGTGAAAAGTAACTATATATATATATATATATATATATATATATATATAATATATATATATATATATATATATGTATATATATGTGTGTGTGTGTATGTATAGTATATGTATATTGATATATATATAAATGTATATGTATGTGTACACACACACACACACACACACACACACATATATATATATATATATATATATATATATATATATTATATATATACATATATGAGTGTGTGTGTGTGTGTGTGTATGTATGTGTGTGTGTGTGTGTATACTCCTTTTAAGTCCCTTTTACTCTCAAATTTTCTTTCGGCGCTGAATGAACTCTTAGGTCCCCGCGTTTGGCCTTTGGCTTAAATCTCGTATTCCAATTTAAAAATCTTAAATCACTCGCCTCAAGAGCAGAAAAAGAGACACCATCTTTATCAAAACTCTGACATTTCTTCGATAAAGTAGGACATTTGCTGATGATGGCTTCATTGAAAGATAAGTGATGCTGAAGATGATGATAGGGTTAATGAACTTTGGATCTAATGAGTATAATGATGGATCACTGTGGCAGTATGGCTAATGAACTTGATAATGAGACCTATCTTGACTTTGGATTTATGAAACCAGGGGTAAAGATAAAAATACGAGCTGTATTGTTGCATTAAATACTTGATCAATAATACTACGAATTCTTATTGGAATTCACACTATTATTAGCTGTGCAAGAAGCAATCAGGTTACAGGAATTTTCCATTTATTTCTTACATTAGAAATTTACAAAAATTAATTAATTGTAATTATGTAACAAAATGTGTAAATAATCTGAATAACATGAACACGTTTAATGGCATCGTTTTTCCATCTTCATGCCCAACTTTAAGCCAAATAGGCTGTATTGGTAGTGCAACCTATGCTCGTGCATTGGCTGTACTGCCAAGTTGAAAAAAAATACAAATTGAAGCAATGAATGGTGTCCGAATGCAATATGCCAGGCAAGTTGCTCGTGTAATACCAACTTCAAGAATAAGTCAGTGGGCTTAAGAGATACTGAAAGACAGCAACGAAAGTAATATTAATAGTAGTCGTAACGAAGAGAAAATATAAATTTCTCAATGGTAGAAGATACGAATCATAGTTAAAGTTACACTTTGGAGGTTTCCAGAGTGTGGTAATTCAGCAGGTTCTCGAAAACCACAGCTGCGTGTATTTTCAACTTTTAACATCCCTATTACAACAAAAGGAAAGAGTTTTGGCATCTACTTCTCTATTAACCATTCACGTTGTAGTATTTTTGCAGCATTAATAATAATTGGGAGGAAGATGCAGGGAAAACGAATGATAATATACAATGAAATGTTAATTGTGATAAGCAACGAGTGTCTTTATATATACCTGCTGAAGCTAGGCACCGCCCCTATTCCCAAGATGATAAATATGACGTGCCACGGTGCTATGATACCCAGTGTCTGGATAGCAGTGATGAAAGCAACTGCATGTTGTGCCTGCTGGAAAATAATGACTTGTCAGTGACACGAGCTCGTTCGGTGGAACATGATAAAGATTCGTAACCTTTGCTTGTAGAGTCAATTAGAAAAGCTGATTGCTCTTAATTGGGTTCTTTATAGCAACTAGATCATCTACAGAACGATGCTTCTCTGAGAACACTGCCTTGTTTGTCAAAATGCGTCTAGAAGAAATATTTCGGAGGAATTGTTGCTCTCCTGTCGTTGTGTGGAAACCAGTGGGGGTAGACAATTACCGGCCTTCCTCCAAACTACCTTATCAATATTCTTAATTGTCATATGACTTGCCCGAAGGATTTGTTCCTTATGACTATATTGGAGGAGGAAGGAACGAAAGAATAATTAATGTGTCAATAGCAGCTGAGACACTGTGGAGAGCTTCCTCACCTGAGGAGAAGCTCTTTGGATCATAAAGGAAATTCTTTGGGCTAAAGAAACTCAGAAGGTTGTTACTTACGGGGAGGTCAAAGCAAAAATTGAAACCAGACATACACGAAAACATAACAGAGCGGATCCATTCTTCTGTTTTTATGGAAGCCCGAAGATCAGTATACAGTTAAAAAGAAAACGAGTCCTCATTAGGTGACGAATGCCTGTAAATATTAAATATTAACCTCCTCGCGGCCTCTAATTGTGGGAGCGGTTCCTGTATATCTTACATTCCGCCCCGCGTGAAAATGAAAAATTGATCTAGGCCTCGTCTTCATCATGTGGGGCACGTGGGCGTGTAATATATAAATATATACCCTGGGCAGGGCTTTTCCATATCTTTTTGAGGGAGGTTTGGTATACGGAAATCATTTCAAGTCGCTGAGCTGTTATTTCTCCGGACCCTTAAGGTTTCTGAGGGGCGTAATTGCCTACCCATAACAATTACTTTATACTTTTCTCTCCTTCTGCACTTCCCTAGGTGCCCCAAGTGCCCCAAACCCGGTAACACACTCATTCTCTCTCTCTCTCTCTCTCTCCTAGAGTTAATAGCTCTCTCTCCCTGTTTTATTACGACCCCAAGAAGATTGGAGATAGCGGCTTGTCTCCGCTCGCTTTGCTTTTCCGGAAGCTTACATACATTTTGGGAAGATCGGGAATGCTTTTGTCCGAGCAGGGGACTGTGGATGGTATTCCTGCCATTTAAATACTTAAACTAACTGCCATCTTTCAAATCAGTGATGAAAAAGATTAAAGGCAAATAAATATGTTATGGTTTTGCATAATGCAAGCTTTATTTTTTTTTTTTTTTTACAATGCAGGCACTTATTCTGATTTTGTGATTTGCCATTTGACTGCAATTCGAAAAGTTAGGAAGTTCGGTGATTTGTCATTTGATTATAATTTGATAAATTGTAAAGAGTTGGACGTGTATTGGGGATTTTTGTCTTAGCAAGAATTGTAGCTCATCTGGCGAGACTTGAGTGTAAAAGTAAGAGTACTAAGCATATTTGCATGCATATGTAAAAAAAAAAAAAAAAAAGGGGACTTGACAGAATGCATACGATGGTGGCTTCACAGAAAAAAAGTGGTATTTGCTTTGCATTGTACACTGGTTCGTTACGTCCGCATAATTATTCCAATTATATTTTTAAAACGTTGATCTTCTCCTCTTCTCCTCCTTTCTCTCATCTCTCTCGCTCTCTCTCTTCTCTCTCTCTCTCTCTCTCTCTCTCATTTCGACCTGGCCTCCTCGCCACCTGGCCTCATAAACGTGGGCCAGAGGCGGTAGGTCTATATATTTACACTAAAGTCAGCTCTTATTAATGGGTGGCCAGGTATGAAGGCTCTCTCTCTCTCTCTCTCTCTCTCTCTCTCTCTCTCTCTCAAGTCCAGGTGATTGTTTTTAGGCGCTTACTTTGAGCTGCAATTTTGCGTTATCGAAGTTCATTTTACTCTCTCTCTCTCTCTCTCTCTCTCTCTCTCTCTCTCTCTCTCTCTCTCTCTCTCTCAAGTCCAGATGATTGTTTTTAGACACGCACTTTGTATTGCAATTTTGCGTTATCGAAGCCCATTCTGTTTGATATCCGAGTTACGACGCAGAAGCCATTGGTGATTTCTTTTGCTTTCATGGGAGTTCGTGTCTAACCGGCCGAAGTGTCTCTAGATTTAGGTCCTGATTTATGCGCTCATTAGTGGTTCTTAATTAGAAATTAGCTCCCGCCATGTTAACCCTTTGACGTATAGCCTCGCGTTAGGCAACATTAGAAGGCTGCGACGTACAATTAAATCCACGACTGAAGTACATAAATTATTTTTTTTTCCCTCTCTGATTGTTTGCTTGGGTAAGCTAGCTCCCGTTTCTCGTTGTTATTTATATTTTTCTTTATTGTTCTTCCTCTGGATGGAACTGGTTTGCTTATGTTAGTAACGTCAAATTATGGGAGTCCACCACGATCTTCGTGGGGTGACTGCGGTACCGAAAATGTATTAACTTTTCATGCTTGCTTTCGACTGCGTGGAGAACGAATCTCTCTTTCAGCGATTCGGTGTATGTAAAAACTCGTCCTCATCATCTCCTATGATTATAATTGATGCGAATATTTCCTATAAAGGTGTAAGATTTATGAGTTTTTTTGTGACCTTGAATTATGATTGTTGCAAGATTTTCTAGAGAGGTTTTTTGGGGAACTTGATTTGTAATGATTCCTAGTATTATCTAAAATGATTTTAAGATTTCTGAAGATTTTTAGCCTAAAGTGATAGTTGCATGATGTGTTTATTAGAATGATATATGATTCGTGGAGATTGCTGGTTTTAATATCTTTGTTTTGGAGCATAATGTAATGAAAAATAAAATCCGTCAATTCTCGTTTGTACTGTTGAGAAGGAACAGTATGACGTTAACATATCATAGCGTTGCCTTAATGATAATTTAATTACTGGTTTTTTTTGTTTGATTATTTTCACTCACTCAGCGTTCCCTTGAATGTAATGTAAATCTTTTTGCCCCGATGTTTTATTTCCAATCTTAGAAATTCTCTTGATGCATCCTGTAGTATTATGGAGTTTTTCAGCAGCTAGACATTGTATACGTGACCAAAGTTTGCGGATACCAGATGTTGCTGAGGTGCCTGCCGCCGTAAATTGGAATAATTGGTTAATATATTATATAATATATATAATATATTATATGATATATATATATATAATAATATAATAAAATATATGTAATATCTATATATATATAACATATACTATATATAAATATATAATTTATATTTTTTTTTTTTTTACTATATCTATGTCTAATATCTAATACATATGTAAGGTATGTATCTCTAGAATCTCTATCTCTATATTATATATATATTATATATATATATATATGGTATATGTGTGTGTGTGTACACACACACACACACATATATATATATATATATATATATATATATATATATATATATATATTTAAATACAATTGACAATTGAGCGTAAGATAAGATGAATATTATTATTGTTATCGTATTATTATTCAACATGAGCATGTATTTATATTAAACTAACAGAAAGAGATACTAACTTGCTAAGTAAGCTTCAAAAGATTAAAATGCTTGGATGTAGAATAAAGAGAAATCCTGGCAGAGAGTATTATAGCATATAAAAGATCTAAGGTATCCTGATCACCTAGAGATAAAAATATCCATGATTGTTTATAGTGAGAGCAAGTAATAAGTATACATCATGAATATATAGCAATACTTAGATATCTGAGCAAACTTCTTAAAAATAAAGAAACAACAAAAGTAGGTGATTTTGCTCAATTCCTTTGTTTTGTGCTTTACTTCATTTCCTCCCTTTTATTATGTTCTAAAATCACGTTAGCCTAACTGTGCAATTGGTTCTATTCTTTCCAACTCGGGGTGTAAATCTCTTCGGTTTGCAGCGTTGTTTTAATATTCATTGATTTGTTATCCAATTAAAGGGGAGTTTAGCTGTTTATAATATTCCCAGCAAAGGCACTTTGTTCGTGATCCTTCAGCCTGGTGTTTGTCCTTGATGACTTGGACCATCTGGTAAATTGCATACTTGTAAGCACAAACCTTTGCCTTCCATCTGAAAGTAGATGATGGTGTTGAGAGCCAGTCATCCTGTTAATCCCATCTTTCTTTCTAATTCTACTCTGGAACTACTTTTCGTGTCTTTCCAGTGTTTTACAATTCCGGTTTTGGTTCTTTCTTTCTTTAAATCTTCAGCTGAAAATCCTTGTGGAAAGAGTCAACAGACTACACACTCAAGAGGGCTCCAAAGGATAATCGGCCTGCACAAAGAGATAAGTTATAGGAAAGGGTGATAAATGAGTAAATATGTGGGAAAAACATAAAAAGTTACAATGACTACATTAACATCCAAAGGCGCCATTGACTTGAAATACAAGCTTCCAAAGAATATGGTGTTCATTTGAAAGAAGTAACAGTAGGTAACAGGAAATACAGAAAGAGGTCAGTTATTAGAAAAGAAAAAATAAATTAATGAATAAATAGAGAAAACTGCTAATAGATTACAAAATGCAAAGGCAATTACTTAAAGGTAGTAATGCATTGCATCTTTTATTGAATGTTTGTCTACTATCAGGTTTAATACTACTCAGTGGTTGAGGTAGTATAAAAATCAGACACAAATTAAGCGGCTGAGTTAGTAAGAATGATAATATTGTCGGTAAGCAACATATTCAAGGTACTAAGTGTGAGCAGAAGAACTCAAATAGATAACTTTAGGACTCTTATGAACTAAACAGGGTCATATTTCATAGCACTTCATTAGCGATAAATGATAACGCGGGCTTCTAAAAGAGCAGCACAGATCATTACCAGCGAAATAGTATAAACAGTATCAAAAGCAAATATTATAATACAAATAATATAGGAGAGATTTATTCATAAAAAAGTTAAATTGAGAATAATTCCCAGATCATTTCAGCTCTGTTATATCTAGTCTAAAGTGAATTCTATCTCTCTCTCTCTCTCTCTCTCTCTCTCTCTCTCTCTCTCTCTCAGATTCTGCTCTCTTGTCATTTACAGTGAATTTTATCATTGCATTCTCTCTCTCTCTCTCTCTCTCTCTCTCTCTCTCTCTCTCTCTCTCTCTCTCTTTATATATATATATATATATATTATATATTATATATATATATATATATATATATATATATATTTATTATTAATGTATATATTTCAAAAATCTGCTATCTCTTGTCCTTTGCATTGCAATTTATAATTCCGTTCTCTCTCTCTCTCTCTCTCTCTCTCTCTCTCTCTCTCTCTCTCTCTCTCTCTCTCTCTCTCTGACGGTCAGTCTGTACAGCCCTGTTCGAAGTACACATAGTGACCACATTCCCGCGCTGGAAAGCCAAGGCCTAAACTGACTGATGACCTCACTTTAAAGCAACATGTTATGAGAGATCTTAAGACCCCGTCATCACAGACGTTGATAAACGTTCCTTCATTTACAGAACGCTTTTTTGTTTTACGTTGACGCGGGCCGGCCATTACGTCAAACGTGACACAATAACCCTATATCTCAGAGACCCATTATCCACCTCTAAGAAAAAATCTGGATACGTTTCTTGATGATTTTCACACTTTTCTCCCAAAGGGTTGTATCTTGTTGATGAATGGCCTCCATTCATTTTTTTCCCTCTTGTTTGTCTCCATTTATTTCGTATTTTTTATAAATAATTGTTGAATGTTTCAGTGTAATTTCGTTGTTAGGAAATTCTCGTGAAATTTACGGGTGTACGGAGTATGTTAAGATAAGAGCTTTTGTGGTTGTATAATCTCTGTGAGTAATTAGTTGCATTCCGAAATTGTATATATAAAAGAACATGCATACATACATACATACACATACACGCACACATATATATGTGTGTGTGTGTCTGTGTGTATATATGTATGCATATGTTCTTTTATATACATATGTATATATTTCCGTCTGTATTATTATTATTATTGGTGTTATCCACATTTATCTCTCTCTCTCTCTCTCTCTCTCTCTCTCTCTCTCTCTCTCTCTCTCTCTCTCTCTCTCTCTGATTTTTATCTCTCCATCTCCGAGTTCCCCTAATGATCTTCTTCCTCTCGTTCTTCGGTGCCTTCTCTGCTTTCTGCTTTTTTTTCTCTCCTTCTTCATTTAGAACATATGGTGAGTGACGATTATTTTTGGGGAACCTGTGGGTTTTGGTATCCCCCGGGGAGAAAGTTTACATACACTGACCGTCTTACAACCAACTGTTAATTGTGGCTCAATTAATTCTCTCTCTCTCTCTCTCTCTCTCTCTCTCTCTCTCTCTCTCTCTCTCTCTCTCTCTCTCTCTCGTGGCGCAGGACAAGCACGCTTAGCCCAGCAACTGACGGGCGCGTGTTCAGTCCTCGGTCAGGATGTATAGGAATGAACAGGCACGTTCCAAAATATTCAGTAGGCCTATGTTAACTGTAGTAGTGAAATGTGTTATCTATTTTTTACTTGACTATTGCGGGGCAAAGCTGGGGTAGAGAGAGAGAGAGAGAGAGAGAGAGAGAGAGAGAGAGAGAGAGAGAGAGAGAGAGAGAGGGCTAAAAAAACACTAAACGTTAGTATTAATTGTTCGTCCAAATGTATACCATCAAACTAGAAAGGCCTCGATGAAGTAATCCTCATTCTTATGCGATGAAACTTTTCTTAAAATATTCTCTCTCTCTCTCTCTCTCTCTCTCTCTCTCTCTCTCTCTTATGTAGATTTTGACCAATTATGTTTTCTTGTGCCCTTCATTGCTTGAAGAGGAATACTAATAAAAGACAATAATTTACTTTTATTTTTATTAGGTTTTGTCCTTCGATATCAGTCGACTTAAACTTGGATACATTACGCTGTCTCTGTAATTAAAAGCGTTGTTATTTTTCTCCGCAGTTCATAAACTCTCTCCGTCCTCATCATTTTCAGCGTTTATTTAATTATTTTGTTGTTTATTTTAACTCTGCAGGGACAGCTTTGAAAGATAATGGACATTCCCCGTGTTTTGCCTTGTCATTTAATTACTATTTGCGTTGTGATGCTTACTCAGCTAAAATAGAATTAAGACTTTTTTTTTAAAGTTATAAATCTGTCGCTTCAATCCTACCTAGCTACTTAGCAGAGAGAGAGAGAGAGAGAGAGAGAGAGAGAGAGAGAGAGAGAGAGAGAGAGAGAGAGAGGGCGGGGGGGGGAAACATGGGAAAGGACACGCTATGCTCAAGGCCTAGCTCGTGCCTAAGCCACAACTGCATCGTAAGTGGCCTCCCCTTCTCTCTCTCTCTCTCTCTCCTCTCTCTCTGAGTCAAACCTAGACAGAGACTTCAGGTACCCAAAGGTCTGCGTTGGAGGCCTAAATGGTCTATTTGGGGTCTTAAATCTTGTAAAAGTGTTGGTCTGTCAACATGACGAACGGCCTCACTCTAGCACTGTCCGGCGTCGGATGATTTCATATCAATTTGTTCCTCTTTTTTATTTTGCCTAACCCGGAGGTTGAATTCGAGGGATTCTGTGATACCCGGACGGAGATGCTTTGGTACTTTGTTTTACATATATATATATACTATATATATGTTATATATATATAATAATATATATCATATATATATATTTTTTTTATAAAATGTATATATATATAATATATATATATATATGTGTGTGTTGTGTATATATAATCTATATATATATATATATAATATATATATATATATATATATATATATACAGATATTATATATATATATATATGGTAAAAATGTTCTGTTATAACAGAATTCCATCTAATAAAAGGAGCCCATAAAAACACCAAAATATATAGAGAGAAATACTATTTTTCAGAGACCTGAAGAGGGAGAGACAGCAGTCTCTGAAATATAGTATTTCTCTCTATATATTTTGGTGTTTTTATGGGCTCCTTTTATTAGATATATATATACATATATATGTATGTATGCATACTGTCTATCTATCTATGTATCTATTTTTATATATAGATATATATTGTGTATGTTTATGTATATACATATTATATGAAAATTATATGGAATATTTTGATTACATCAATTTATCATTTTGATGTCGTTGTCATTTATCATTACATTGCTATATATATGTTTGCGATATGTTTGTTATTAGTAGACGTAATAAATGGTCTCTTGTCTCATGCTTTGTATTGTGTATTTTATGTATCATTCGGAATTCTTGTTAGCGATTCCGTCTTGGCATTCTCCTTTCTCTCCAAAAAGTTGTCTTTTTTTATCCTGTTTTTCCTCCTCTTCTTCATCTTATCGGTCGCTGGATAAAAAAAAAAAAAGAAAGATCTGTTTATGTCTCTAAGGATTCTCAAAGTGAAATTGCGTGACATTTTCAGTGATTACGCAAAGTATGAAATATATTTGTTTCGTTATTTAGGTAGATAATAGATTTTCACCTGGTTATAGAAATATCCAATTAAATTTCTCGAAGTTGAACAGGTATATTTTTTTTCATGCTAGCATCTCAGCAAATGGGCGTATCTTGTTTATCAACTTTGATTATTTTAACTAGATGGGTTGTTTTGCAGTCAGGTGAGGTTATACACCTGTCTTTTAATTTTACAAAGCAAATTAGCTACTTTGATCATAATGATACAGCTGAATCGTAAGTACTGATCGAGTCTCATATCCATGAAAGATATTCTGTTAAAGGTGTAATCTTTCTGGCAATGGGCCATCACTCAAGCCGCAACCGAAAATATACTGTAGGCTTCTTATAAGAATGATTCATTTTATTTATTGCCATTATGCTCCGGTGTCGAAGGTTATTTGATGGAGAGCGCTCGCAGACCCTAATCTAATTGTCCTGTAAATAATTCTGCTCCCTCGAGAATGTGACAGAGGGCCTCGCCTCGCGGAGCCTAATTGTGAAAGAAATGAATTTATAATCGAAGCTCGGCTCTTTGGCACGTAATGACTAGTTTCGGAAATTTCCAGCAGCCGTAAATTTTCCGTCCCCCACCCCCTCTCCCCCCATGATGATTTAACAAAATGGGTTTAGCTTTCTCCTTTATAGTATTACGTTATCGAGATTATATCTCAGGACATCATGAGAGATAAAGTTACATCGTTCTATCAATCTGTGTGTTGTTTTTTTCTTTTCTCCGATAACTTATTAGCTATTGTGCCTAATCATCAAGACGGAATTCCAGAACAGGCGAGCTCCACCTTTGTCTTCATGAACTTGCTGTTACGGGTCAGTACTCTGTGTTTTCCCATCGGGAATCAAGCCTTCAAGATAAGTTATTCATTTGTATTTTCATACTAGGAAAATCCTTCAGTATTTGGCGTGCTTTTAAATCAACTTCGATAATTGCAAATGAAAAGACATTGCCAATGGATATTCGTTACGATACTGCTGGCCCGAATCGGCACATCTCGAACATTCGCTGTTTACGATCGCCTCCGTTGGCAGGGGAGAAAATTCCGCCCTAATGGACCTAATCAAACCGCTTAATATAAACCAACACACACTGTACCCTTTACCCATCTGGTTCCAGCAATATATTGTCGTCGTACAACAGAAACATTTTCGGTAACGCCTAAGGGTCGGTTTTCCTTTAAGGGAAGCAGGGAAATCGTCCGTACGAACCCGATATCGCCTTTAATTCACACCTAATTCTTTATTATTCAGAGGGTCAATAATTACATCCAGTGGCCTAAATCGTGATGCTCGGCGGAGTTGGAGATGCGTCATTACCGATCATAAATATGAGTCGGGGCATCTGATAGGCAAATTAGTACATTTTTACACCTGGGACCTAATTATTAATGAGCCATAGATTTTATTGAAGGGGAGACGAAGAAGAGGAGGTGGACACCGAGTGAAAACATGACCTTTTGACAGTGAATGAATTAGTAGGGCCAGGCGATGTTGGAATGACTCTCTCTCTCTCTCTCTCTCTCTCTCTCTCTCTCTCTCTCTCTCTCTCTCTCTCTCTCTCTCTCTTTGTGTTTTGAGTGGCAGTGACTGGATTAGAGCCAGCCGATGTAGGATGACTCCTCTCTCTCTCTCTCTCTCTCTCTCTCTCTCTCTCTCTCTCTCTCTCTCTCTCTGACCTTGCATGTTGAGTAGAAAACCGTACTCATACGATTAAAAATAGGAACCTCAAGGGTAAATGTGCCTAATAAGCATTCTTTTGGGTTTTAATGCATTCCAGGGTTTGGGAGTATTGGGTAAAATATTTTTACCATTGAGTGTGTATTTTATTGTATATTTATGTGTGTGTGCACTTAAGTGTAAGTTTTCTGCACAGATGTTCTATCCACGATTCAGCGTCTGAAGTGTGGAAGTCGCACTGGTTGCTGTTCAGGTTTTTCTTGAGAGCAGTTAGGTGGTTTCGGGAAAGCATTGCCAACGAGATACCCGAAATTGATACCATGGGGGAAATTCCTGGATCTTTTTCATAATCCATCTTGAGCGAAGGAGGGAATAATGTTCGTGGTGGTGACTTGAACGATTGGGAAAATGGCATGGAAATGGTCCCTTCACTCCTTAAAAACATCCTAATAGATATTGAAGGGAAATATTGTATAATTAAATATATGAATTTTTCATTATAATATGTATATCTATATTATATATAGTATATAATATATATATTATTATATCTTTATATATAATATATATATATCTTATATATTCTAAATATCTATATATATATATATATATATATACATCATATATATTAGGTATATATATATTATATATATATATATATATATATATATATATATTATATATATATATATATGTTTGTGTATGGGCGTGTGTGTAAGCTCTATATATTGTGTACTCACTTATGTATTGTTACTGTAATTCAAGTGAGGCATCTTCGCCGTGTAGATATAAAACACGTTACAAAAGTGAAGCACTATAGTATAGTGTGGAATACTCTTCCGTCCCCATAAAACTCTTTGGAGTGACATTGCCCTTACGCAACTGAAATACATGAATTACTCCTAAACCCAAAGACACGAGGAGGTCATTAACGCACCTAATACGGACGTAATCATGACTCAGAGAAGCAATGCATTACACGATGCAGTCGGAGATTGTTCTCTAACTACCTTAATGATACTTAGCCTGTCTGATGAACAACCATCGAGACCACTTCTGCCGCCCATTAACATCACGTTTATTGGTCTAACTGATGACTCATTGCATCACTTGTCTCTCCCCTTCCCGCTCCCCTTCCCCCTCTCCCAAGCTCGTAATTGGCCCGCAAGATTGATGACGTCACGAACGAGCCCATTGCTGATAGGTCGAGAGAGACGAATGTGGCGAGGTAAGAGGGTGTACATAAAAGAGGGTGTCTCTCTCCTTTTTTTCTTTCTCGCACCTCGTAAGAGTCACGACTAAATGGGGTCTCCAGAGCAACGCGCGAGGGTCCAAATACACAAAAATGAGCGTTACGGGATGCGATGAGGTCGGATAAGGAGTCCGACGGAGGGTAATTACGAGTCGCAGGGTTGCTGAAGTGACGAAAGAGGCGGTTGATAACTAGCCGCCGATGATAAGACACCGCCGTGTAATCATCGGGTCTCATTAACACCCTCCGAAAGTCTTCATCATGACTGACCGACCGAGAGATTTTTGCCCGCCGCCCCGGGCACCTCTTTCCGTGACCTCCTTGCCACCGTCTGCAGCGAGATTGGTACAGAAATAGACAGATCTATATATATAATATATATATATATATATATATATATATATATATATATATATATATATATATATATATATATATATATTATATAAAATATATTTATTTATTATTTATTTGGATCTTAAACTTTGTAGCGACAAGTGTATCCTAAATGACTGAAGAAATGGAGAAGTTAGAGGGCATTGTGGGCATTGTGGCTGTGGAAGTTAGAGGGCATTGTGTTAGGAATATATATATTTTATCTATATTTATATTTATATTGATAAAAAAAAAAAACACCTTTTCTCATTAGAGAGACCTCCAAAAACTGATGTTCCCACGGATCTCAACAAATCTTTTTTTAAGATGAGATTGGTAGCATATTCATTTTGAACCTGATTGCGAACTGTCACAGCTGAATAACTATTAGGTACGCTGAATGAGTTATTAATTGAACATACCTATCCACTAGTCCCTTGCCACATGGATGTGTGTTCTCGAATATTTGACTTGTGTTACTAACTTACCGTATCGGTTCTCTGAGAAAATTATGCTGTTTTTTTAACAATATCCATTTAAAATATGGGATACAAAGATTTATAGGATCTCTCTCTCTCTCTCTCTCTCTCTCTCTCTCTCTCTCTCTCTCTCTCTCTCCTTGTAGTGGATCCTCATGGTTATGACTCTCTCGTGACTAAAAACCCAAATTCAGTCTGAGCAGTGGACGTGGATGACCATTGCATATTTTCTTAAAAATCCCGCTTTGAATTATGTACCTGGTTGTTACTTGAATGTTATGATTCAGCTGCCAGTGGAGAGAATGAAAATTTAACTTGGGGAAGGTGGTCAGTGCATCCTGAAGTTGCCATGTTGTATTATAAAAAAGGGGCTCAACCTAGTTCTCCCTACCCTATCGGTGTGAAACTACTCTTCATGTAATCTTAGGAGAATTTTTTAATAACCTATTTTCATATCTGTTTCAATGAAAAAAAAAACTTCCTTCTATTCCAACATTTATCGCTTATTATAACTTATCATCCAATGCTTTCATCCGTATTTCGCGACATCCATTTATACACTCATGTAGTAATATTTTTGCAAAAAGGAACAAATTCCATAAAATCCTATCCCTCCACTTGACCCTTAAGAAACTGCTTATATTTTCAGAGCTTTAACCCCAAGGGGAAACATGTTAGATAGTGTAAAATGCGTTATATGTATGTGTATGTGTGTGTGTGTGTGTGTAATATATATACTTATAATATTGTGGGAGCACACGTACTACTGCCCAAAGATACTATTTGATATATTTCATTAGTCACCATGAAACTGCGTTCCGACGCTTCCTAGAGCTGAATCAATTACGATGTTCGTTCATTTACTAAACTCAAGAAGGATAATTTTGCAATAGTTACTACTTAAAGACACCTTATGATTTGAGACTTTACATGAAACATAATGTTATATATATATACATACATATATTCAATGCAGCACAAAAGAACACGTGCTTGATTATATCCTTAAATCCACTGTAGAAAGGTGAGTGAAAACTTGGGGCTTGGAATAAGGACTTTCATAGTTTATTCTACATTTTCAAGTTCACACTTAATATATTAGAAGTTGACAGACCTGTATATACCAAAACAGAAAGGGGGCCGTGGTTACAGTTTGTTAATCTGGACGACATGTCCTTTAAGCAAAAGAAACAAGGAAAGAGGATCAAGTGGCAATCCAGGATGGAGAATTTAATTACTTTTTGACGTGGCTTCAATAAAAATGGACTCCAACCTTTCTACCGTGGATTTAAGGATACGCTCATATATATGTGTGTGTGTTTATATTATTTTAGATTATATATATATATATATATATATATATATATATATATATATATATATGTATATATAGGAGCATACATTCATATAGAAA
>NC_061092.1:33964097-33969097 GCF_015104395.2 Macrobrachium nipponense | reverse complement strand
AGGCATCCATAAAGTCTGTTGTGGTGCTTTGCAACCCCTCTCAAGCGCCTTTATTCGCCTTAAGCTTTTATCTCTCACCTACATCTCGGCAGCTGCTGCTGTTGCATGCTCCGCCTATGGTTGCACGATGCTCCAATGGAGGAGAAGGAGTCGTGTGTTCGTTTGTTCCTCCAAGGAGCTTCTTGGTCGCGTAATGTTTATTCATCCTCCACTTTTTTTTTTTTTTGTTTTTTTTTTTTTTTACGCCTTATCCTAGTTTAATAATCTCTCTCTCTCTCTCTCTCTCGTCTCTCTCGTCGTCCTTCCTCTCTCCGCTCCTCTCTCTCTCTCTCCTCTTCTCTCTCATCACGCGGAGAATCAAAATGTTATTAAGAAAAAACAAGCGTGTACACTGTGCAATAGTACTATCTCCATATATATATATATATATATATATATATATATATATATATATATATATATATATATATATATATAGTATGCATATATTCATATACAATTGTTATTGGTGAAAAAGATTCTCATTCACTAAGAGTAAGTGGAAGTAGATACACTGATTTATTCTAAGCGAAACACGTAGTTATTACTGTACTACTTAGATATTGCCGCCTTATATAATAACATTTTTAGCGTTTGCATCGATAAAATATGTACATTATACTCAATTAATTTCTTTCTAATTACGAAGGAATTAATATTTGTGTAGATCTGTGGCATAAAAAGTTGTTTTTTGAATAGAATGTGGAGTGTTTGTATACTAGGCTGTTGATCTGGGGTAGTGAAGAGAAATGATAAAAACTAGTAAGAGTTTGACAACATTTGCGAATTGAAAGTCCATATGGTGATAAGTATGAATATGCGGATAAATTGACACTCGGAAGTTGGAACAGTGAATATTTTATATGGATGAGGGAAGGATGGAAGCAGGTAATTCTTATAGGTACTTAGAACTGTACATACTACATAGATACATATATATGTGTGTGTGTGTTTACATATACGCATGTATATATATTTTATATATATATATATTATATGTATGTATATGTATATATATATATATATATATATATATATATATAGAGAGAGAGAGAGAGAGAGGAGAGAGAGAGAGGAGAGAGAGCGAGAGAGAGAGAGAGAGAGAGAGAGGTTGCAGAACAGTTATAGTAAGGAAAGTAGAAAGGTCCGTGCAAAAGATTGGTAAGAGACATGAAATGTCTTTGGGAACCAAATTAGTAATATATGCAAAGTTTGTTCAGCCTGCTCTCCTTTATGGAAGTGAAATGTGAATGTTTATGTTGACTGGGGATAAGAAAATGCAACGTTGAAACTGGTTAAGATGAACTCCGTGTAGAAAGTGGCATAGGAAGAATTAAATGTACTTGAAATATTTATTGATAAAAAAAGAGAGAAATAAATTATAGCAGAAGTGGAAAAATCGAGCATAGTGTTTTAAGATGGTTAGATCATGTGAGAGTACCGGAAGGTGTTTACATGATAGTGAATTCCACTATTTTGTAGGGAGATTTGACGGAGACTGATGAGCCTTCGTGTAGATGAATGAAATTATTTTTAAGGATTTTTCCTTGGAGATTCGTCCCCGAATCTGATATTAAAGTAAGATTGTGGATGTCATCATCGTTAGTATTATTTCTCTGGAGCCAAATTCAGTTAGAGAAAATGGCCTAATGTAAAAAAAAAAAAAATCCATGATACGAGTACAATATGTATAGATAGAAAATTATCCGTATGTATATTATATATGTATAATTGTTGATATATTGTTTGATGCTATTAGTGAGTATTTCATAAAAATAGCAGAATTATACACTTGTCATTGATTTTAGTTGTTAAATACTTTTTTTGACGTTTTATTAAACCTAATATTGGTTAACGTGGATAGCAGCAGTTTTCAGCTCTTTGGATTAAAATTACTCTTCACCGATTTGTTTAACGCCGTATTTTTTTCATCGCCAGTTCGTGATAGCACACATTTATTAAAACACAAAATTTTATTTAGTTTTCGAGTGTAGTCTTCCTAACTAGGCGTAATCGGAAGTTGTGTGTGTGTGCGTGTTTGTTTTTTTTCTTTTTTCTTCGGGTGCATGGGTATAGCCTTTCATTATTGGTAGTAAGTGAAGTCCATTGTAGCACCTTCTTGGCACCTAAGTGCCCATTTCTAACGTGAGTGGGTCGGTCTCTCTCTCTCTCTCTCTCTCTCTCTCTCTCTCTCTCTCTCTGTGTGCTTGGGACTCGTGACCGAAAGGTCTTGAACTTGCTTCCCCCGTCATAACTCAAACTGTGGCTGTCGTTCTGAGAGGCATCATTTTCCGCCCCATTTTATACTCGCTAATTACCCACCCGATGCTCTAATACCTACTCATTGGATACCCCCATTAAACCCCGGTCACTAAGTGGTCTGCCGTCATATAAATATTTCTTCATTACTTGCATCATTCTATAATCAGAGCGGAATTTCCACGGCGGTCCCCGCCTCGTTCAGATATATATAAACATCGCATCGGTTTATGCCCCCATTAGCGCTGCCATTAATAAGGCTCTCTCGTTCTAACACCTCGCCTATCAGGTGCTTTAATAAGCACCCACTGGCGCCCGTAAACTCCATCCTAACGCGATGGCAAGGACAGTTCGTGATCACGGACGCTGGCTATCTATCTCGTCCATCGCTGCGCGGTGACGCGCCCTTTGAAAACCAGTCCGCTCTCTCTCTCTCTCTCTCTCTCTCTCTCTCTCTCTCTCTCTCTCTCTCTCTCATTAATGATCGTGCTCTGCTTTGCAATATAGTGCTTTATATGAGTTGTCATTTCTGACAGTTTACGATGTTACGGTTTTGTGCTTTTTTTCCACCGCTGTCTCGTCATTTTATATTTCTGCTAGGACGCAATAAATCATTCGTTCTCTCTCTTCCATTTCCTCTTCTTCTTCTTCTTCTTCTTCTTCTTCTTCTTCTTGTGTATGATACAATCTCACAATTTTTCGGTTTCTTCCAATTTTCGGGCTGCCCGAAATTAATGATTAGAATTGTATTTATGTAGCTGTTATTCTATTGATTATAGTTTCGTCCAAGAAAGGAAGTTCAGAACACGAGCCTGTTCCTTGTGGCGTTACGTGAGTCGCTGTAAGACTAAGCACGAGAAAGCTTAGATGTAAAATATACGAGTTTACGAGTTTGGTGTCTTTTCATGGGTAGTTGTATTTCTTGGTGGGTAGGCTGAATATTACAACGACCGTTTAGGTTACTTTCTGCTTACCGTGATTGTTTGATAGTTCTCAAAAATTCTGTCTATGTATTTTCAGTGTCCTCTTATCCACTGTGAAATTTTCTCCTTTGTTGCTTTCTGTTCTTAACGGTAAAAAAGTTTATCAGTTAAATGATAACTGCATAATGTTCCATGAGAATATAATCAGGACGACTTCTGGAAAATGTATGAACAGAGAGCATAAATACATATAATTAATCAATAAAGTCTAGGGAATAATTAATGAAAAGAAAGTTTACGGGCGTAAATAAATTGTACAACGTAAAGTTATTAGATTCAGAGACAAGAAACCATCCTTTAAATTCAGAGAGACGAGAAACCATCTTTGCATTGAAATTTGAAGGATCAGAGCTTGAATGAACAAATAAGTAAACGCACCTGTGAGCCCAAGTTGTGAATAATCGTAAATAGCTGAATAAGTGAAGGCGTCCGAATGCATGACTCATAACAATATGTCAGTAATGTGACAACCACATCCTTCTTGTGTCTTCATTTTTCTCGTAATGTCAAGGTTTAGTTCAACTCTTGAAATTGAGTGCAAATCGCAACTTTAATGCAATTCATTCTGCTTGATCTATGTAAGATATGAAACTCGTGGCTGGTTCACCGATTAAACATTGTTCTCATTGCCATCAGGATGAGTAGAAATAATAATCGTTATCATCATCATTACTCTTGTTAAAGCAGCAGCAGTTATAATAATGACTGCCATTGACAACTAGAACGGGGATGATAAGAGAAAACCTACTCGTACACGAGAAAGCTTTTAACCTTGACTCGTAGGTCAAATACCGAGAGAGAGAGAGAGAGAGAGAGAGAGAGAGGGTAAGAACCACTGTCATTCAATCAATCAGTCGGGATCGACCGTCGTCCAGAAATAGAGGGTCCACAGTGACAGCAACAATCTTTTGTACTCGCTAGATAATTACTGGAGAAAAATATCCCCATCCCTTAACTCTAGTCTTTGCCCCTCCACTTCCCCTCCCCTACTCCTCTCCCCCTACCGTCCCCTTCCTCTTCTCTCTTTTTTTTTCTTTCCCGTCTTACAGCATTTTTTATCGTGACGTGGAATTGAAAAAAAGAATGGAGGTGATTTTGTTTTTTCTATTTACATCTTTTTTTTTTCTTTTGATTTCAATATCATGTCTGGGTTTGACGTCTGTCGAAGGAGTCTTAATCATGTAGGACTTTTTTTCATTCTATTTTGTCCTTCTTTGTTTGTTCCTTCTCTCTTTTTTTATATATAATGCTGCTCCTCTAGGCTACATTTCGAAGGAAAGTTTTGACTCTGTAATTGTAGTTTACCCTTTCTTTGTCTGTATGTTATGAGAGAGAGAGAGAGAGAGAGAGAGAGAGAGAGAGAGAGAGAGAGAGAGAGAGAGGTGGGGCGGGGGGGGGGGGGGGGGGAAGGTTATTTGTGTGGGAAATTCGCTGTATCGAAATTTAGCAGTACTTAAAAAATTATTGTTCGTATGTCTTTAGTTTTGTGTATTTTTTCATTTCTACTTTAATATATACTATTTTACGGTAATATTTGTGTTAGTATTCACGGAGGAGTTTCCCTCCTGTGATATTAGTAAGTTACACGTATGTGACAGCAAGAAAATTAAGATGTCTTAGTGTGATTAAGTCCAAGAAACACCTCTTCGGATTTACGTATTTCTGAGCGTTTAGTTTTTTCGAAGATTTTAACTTTTTTAATAATTAATTAAGCTTTGC
>NC_061092.1:33926597-33959097 GCF_015104395.2 Macrobrachium nipponense | reverse complement strand
GTCGATAAAAATCGCAGTCTGGATGAAGGCGACTGAGGTTGGATAATCATCGTCCGTTTATTAGTTAAGTGATTTGCTACATGACCTAGCGACTTCGTTGATGTTTGAACGTATTTACTCGCTCATGCTTTAGTAAACACAACGATTAATTATAGGTTTGTGACTGCTAGTGCCTCCGTCATTTATCAAAAGGGCGGAAACGTTTACAGCATCGTAAACAGGGCTGGGTCTTGCGACTTGGGCGATGGAAACGGACGACTTGGTTGCATAGTATTTTAATAATGATTTATTCTACCTACGTTTTTGTGTATGTATTTATTGATTTGTTTATATTTTTTATCTAATAACCTTACCTATTCTGAGTATTGGAGGCTTGAATTTCTAGTCAGTGGCCCCTTATTAGTAAGGTTCATCTTCTGAATAATAATAATAATAATAATAATAATAATAATAATAATAATATAATAATAATAATAATAATAATAATAATAACTGACCACTTCCTCTGTTTCTTCTTATTAATTTCTGTTACTTATTTCAAAAGAACACCATATTCTTCTGAATATGGTTCATCTTCTAAATATAATAATAATAATAATAATAATAATAATAATAATAATAATAATAATAATAATAATAATAATATCTAGTAGTAATAATAATAATATATATTTATCAATAATAATATGTATCGATGTGCTTAAAAATATAATGAATATGGTTGTCTACCTGAAGATAAAACGAGACCGAGGCAATGCGAGAATGTTGTTCAGTAGAGATGCAATCATAGGAATATATTGATAGCCTAACAGGAGTACAGGCCTCTTACAGCGATATTAATTAGCGACATATTTGCTGTTAAGCTTGCAACGATCTCTCTCTCTCTCTCTCTCTCTCTCTCCCTCTCTCGTTGTAAGTATTTATAAATGTTTTGTAACCACTTTGGAAGCAGATTATATTTTCAAGAGCACTAACCATGATAAAGAATGATAAGGAATATTTCTTACTACTATTACGTGAAAGTGAAATAATCTGAAGATTCTAGAGCATCAACCTCAAGGAAAGTTGTTTTATAATAACTTGTGGTTACATTGCAATGCCAAGTAGAATTTTAGTGCACCGTAACATAAATAATATCAACAATAATATTAGGATTTTTGTGGGTAAAAGGCTGCAGGTAGTTGATACGAAAATAATTTATTTGGACTTTAAGACCAAGAAAGTAGGTAAAAAGAAGAGTGTATGTCTTAGAAATACCATCTTTTAGAAGTAAAATAGTGACAGAATCACAGGCAAGGAAAACAGGGGGGGGGGGGCCCACTTCCAAGGTACTTTAGATTTACCATATTAAAAAAAAGAAGGAGAGAGATGAAATTTAAAGATTATATATAATTTTTTATATATATATAATATATATATATATATATATATATATTATATATATAATATATATATATATATATACATGTGCATTTTGTAGATGAAATAGAATACGAGATAAAACTCGTATGTGCACCAACACTTAATCTCAATAACATAAAAACGGACAGAATATTCGACACCTATAGGCATACCCTGAAAGGGAATGGGAAGCTTTTGGTCACGGCCATTGTTCCTAATCTTACTTTTTCTTTCTTCGGTCAGCGGAGCACAATAGGTAATTTCCCCCAATCGGCGGATTATTTGCCCCACAATTCCCGGCTTATCCCATCCCGGCTACTAAACGCCCAGAGACAGTGGGAACGGATTGCCTTTCTTATAAAAGCCTTGTGTCTCTGACTTCTTAAGTCACCCCACGCACAATGGGAGGAGGAGGAGGAGGAGGAGGAGGAGGAGGCCATGGTCGGCTTTCGAGGATACCAGGACCTTTTTAGTGGGTCCTATAGGAGGATACCCTCGGCAGGCTTGTCCCGCCGTCTGTCTACCTGAGAGAGAACCCTTGAGTTTATCCGAGCGTTTTCGAGTGCCTGTAGGTATCTACCTCCTGGTAGAAGGGTGGGGGGTGGGGGGAGGAGAGAGAGAGGTAGAGAGTAAGAAGGAAGTGCAATTGGCTGATAACAAGTTTAAGTTTTTTTTTTTTTATGGAAGTTCTGGCTAGCCTCAATTGGAAAAGAAAATTGTATTTTTATTCTCGCTAATATTGAGGATTTAAGTTACAGATTCGGTCAGGCAATACAAGTTATGTCATGCGAGATCAAGGAAGTAATGTTGTGAACGATTTAAAAAGTATCCTGATAAAATTGATTAATTATAAATAAAAATGTTTCAGCAGTCTTCCGAAAATGCTATAATACTAATAATTATTATCTTGTAAATGGCAAAAACCTCTCATTGAGAAAACAACGAAAATGATTGAATGCATCCAAAAAAATTACCTATAATTCCATTATGTCATTAATGTGTTTATTAGAAACTTAGGCTTGGTATCATTATTAAGCTCTTGTGAACATTTAGTACCCTTGAAATGCTGATAATTACTTCTTTCTTTCTTTTTTTCTTTTTACTTATCTTAAGTTGAAGGATTTTTCTTACAATAAATTTCTTTTGTTATTATAACTCAGAAATAATAAACGTGCTTAGAATGGCTTTGGAGTTTTAGACTCATTCATGGTTCTGACGAAATACCACTCTCTCTCTCTCTCTCTCTCTCTCTCTCTCTCTCTCTCTCTCTCTCCTCTTTTTGTTTAGGAAACTTTTGTTATCTGAAATACATGCCCCGTGGTTTTTAGTTTCCTTTCCCTTTTATGTTAATCTTTCAGATATCTCTTCGTGTGTATATAGGGCAAGCTGTATTGTCATTAATTTTGTTCTTTTTCACTTTCTGACCTTTTTCGCCGTAACGTACTTGTTTTATTCTTCGATATTAATTACATTCTACACACCTTAAGTCAACTTTGCCTTCATAATAGAAGGTAATAGTACATCTCATAAGTCATTGGTGTTATCGTCGTCGTCATCATTAACGTTTCAGTTTCAGATTTTCCTTTTAGGAAGTTGGAAGTAAAATTAGTTATTTCTATTGTTTTCAGTAATGCAATGTTCGCCTGAATTTACATCTGCTCTAGGTCTTCACATATACCAATGTCTTCGTGATTTTCATGATTTGTTGTTCATCGTTGTGCACCCTCGTATCTCTCGGCATGTCCAATCCACCTCAGCTTTTAAGAGCCTGGTTTAGTTTTTAGCCTATGGACAACATTTTTGTTTTTAATGATATTGTTATTATTACAAAGAGCTATAATGTTCTTATCCCGTTGACGGTTCCTATCAGTGAAGCCCGTCTGTCATTTGTAAAGACGGTAATATGCGTCTCACTAATTCTATTCGCATGTCCAAGCCATTTCAGCTTTCACATCTCGATTTATTTGTAAGCCTCTGCGCAACATTTTTGCGAATATGATGTCATCGTTATTGTTATGATTAAACGGAGAATGCTTTTGTTTTCCACTGCGCATTCCTTCGGTATAGCACCACAGGCATTGTAAGTGATTTTTAAAAACGTTTCCCAGTGGCTTCCGCAGTACAGCTGTCCCGACACATCCCCAAATTACTACACAGAGCGTCTCGTCAGGTACATAACTTCGATTTCGGAAATAGCATCGGTGCAATATTGGTCAGGTTGTCTGCAGGTGTTGAAACTGTTGGAAGTGCGTCCAGAGCGCCTCGGTAATTATTGCCTTTGGCGTCTTTGCTGTATAATTGCTGGAGATCTCAAAAATTGACTTTGCAGGTCACAACGCAAACTTTGGCTCTAAATTAGTTTGCTTTTTTCCTGAAGACACCTACACTTAGGTTTCCGATAGCCAGGAGAGTTGTTACCTTGGGCGCCGTTTCCCTTCAGGTAGCAGTTATTGCTGTTACCTGGATGGAGAATGGATTTATGGCTTTTAAACCGGAAGTGGCGGTAAACTTGATGAATGGCGGTTTCCGTTAATTTACTTTTAGACCTTATTTTTCACTTTATATGTCAGCGTAGGCTTAGGTTGTAACGCATAATGTTTTCGGAGACTTGTTCAGATGATCGTAGCATTATTAATAAAAATATTGACAACATTAACATCATCGTCATTATTTTGATAAATTGCTAATTGATATTAAAAATCTTTGTGCGTAAACCTACTTAAACTGCCCTAAACAACATGAGGTTTTCAGTTACATTGGCAGAGAGAGAAGAGAGACAGACAGAGAGAGAGAGAGAGAGAGAGAGAGAGAGAGAGAGAGAGAGAAAATCCAATTACTTTATCAGCTTATTAGCAGATGACTATCACGCATTATACTCCTGGAATACGATCCGATCCGGATAAAAGAGGAACCAATATCCAGAATTTCATGCTCTAACAACCGGATTGCTATTTAGCGCTAATCCTCGTAATCTCCTTTAATCTCCCCCAAGTCAGAATTTCCCTTTGACCTCAGACGTCTCTCTCTCTCTCTCTCTCTCTCTCTCTCTTCTCTCTCTCTCTCTCTCTCTAGGAAATTTTATTCTGCGCTTTCTCTCTCTCTCTCTCTCTCTCTCTCTCTCTCTCTCTCTCTAGGAAATTTTATTCTGCGCTTTCTTCCCCGTCTGCTCGTAAGTAAATTATACATTATTGAGTGATTTACTTGCATAACATCAAAACTTAGTTTATGTAAAAATTAATTATAATAAAATGGTTGGGATTATAAGAATTGTGATCATTATCGTTAGGAGTATTCTGAACGAATTGATGGTATTCGGGAATTCAAGATGCTTTTGTACTTGTAGTTCCATTTGAATGTCCTTGTTTTTGTGGTGAATTGCTATGAAGCAATCTCTGGTGTGTTATCTCGTGATGCTTCTGGGAAGCAATCACATGTGTGTTAGTAGAGATGTGTTAAATGAAACGCAATCTCCCTTTTTTTTCAAGCTTAAGTACAAAATAGGGCAGCATGTAAACGCTACCACGACTAGCGCTTGAATCTGTCCAGCGACGGACAATGTCTCACTTGCGTGTTAACTAACATACGTACTAACATTATGATACACATGAAATTGAGCCAAGACTTGTAATATAGAGATAATGATATCTTATGTGATCAAAAATTACCAAGAGTCGCATCCAACTCGTAACAAGAATTGTTCTTGTGTTAATCAAGATTAAATATCAACAATTAGAACGGATAAACTTTCAGCAGGACATCAACTGACCTCGCCTTAGTTCCCCAGCGCGTTACACGAAACTACACCGAAACTATCCCCTCACTCCCTGCCTTCCTATCTTCACACTTATCACAATTAGAATATATAGTATATGTAATCTTAATTATTGCTCATTTAACGTTGATGTATCCTGGTGAGATTGTTTTTCAGAATTATGTATTATTACGGCTTACCTAACAAGAAAGGAAAACAGGGACAGTAACATCATAAATGATAAAACAAAGAAAGTCCTTTTCTATAATTAGTCTGGTTATATCCCGATCGGTCAGAGACTTTGGCTGTAGACTAAAGATGATCGTTGACCTATTTTATGCAAAAACTATATTCAGTAAGCCAGGTTTGGCTTTGTATGATTTTCAGGTTACAGATTATACTATCCAATTTGGCTAAATTTAAAGTTTCTAACGTTTTTGATAATGAGCAGGAAGCTCTACTGACAAATGCTTAGAATTCAAGAGATAAATAAATTTGAATGGAAGAATGATTTTGTATTCAAATTACATTCGCCACGTGGTTATATATTCACACTAGTGTTCGTTAGTTTATCAGTCACTCTCCCGTACGATAGAAGGATTACATAAAAATCTACGAGTTTCCATAAAGATTCGTACATGAGGTCGACCAATCAAGGATTCTGAGACGAAACATTCTGGGAAATGTCTTTCGTCAGTCAAAAACTATTCCATGGAATTTCGATGGTGATCGGGGAAGCTAATAATCGCATCCAAAGGGCGGAAGCTGTTCAGCCTTAGGCGGTGTTCCGTAACGTTTTATGTGGTTCTCAAAAAAAATGTTTATAAATTACGAGTCCTGAAAACGGCTGAGATGATTTTCTCTCAATTTTATTGCGTTAGTTTATTTATTTTTATTTTTTATCTATTTTTTTAAGGATATATTTTGTTGTATGACAAGCAACAAGCAACCAGAATTAACCACGACGCCTCACTCTGATCAACGAAAAGTTCGTAGAATACAGTACAATTTGCTGGGATGACATGTAATCACTTTGTAAAAATGCTCGTGTGTTTCGTGTAGATTTATAAAATATGTAGTTTTAGAACGTTAATCGGTCATTATTATTTATTATTATTATTATTATTATTATTATTATTATTATTATTATTATTATTATGAACCATTAGCAAAATCTTTCCATTTTCTGTTTGTTCCTCACACGTTTTCATAAGTTCTTAACTTTATAAAAAGCACTTGCTATCATCTTCAGATTGTCCTTGTAATTGTGAAACAGAATCATATTGCACCAATGGGTCTTCTTATCCTGTTATCAGACATATTGTTCTTCTGCTTCCTGTGATTATTATTATTATTATTGTTATTATTACTATTATTATTCTTAATATTATTATTATTCTTATTATTATTATTTTATTTAGTTTTATTAGTTTACTCTTCGCATGAATGATTGTGTTGGTCCATATCAGAAAAACTTATTTGGTCATTTTTGTCCTCTTCACCTATCATTTTATCATCTAAGTTTTTCGACTTCGGGCATATTCTGCCTGCCTGCCCAGAAAGCCGCCGCCACCGCCCCCCCCCCCACCCCCCCCCCCCTGCCACCCACCTTCCCCAGCCGCAAGAGACCTCGCCTTCCTCCTACCGAAATAATCCCGGGGCAATCATAACTGCGGCCACGTGTTGTCTGTCACGGGAACCTGAGGGATATTGGATCCGCCATAGAGAGTTTTCCGGCCCATCGGAGATCCGAAAGGTAGCCCAAATGGCGGGTAACTACCGGCCAGGACCCGGCCCCTTTCGGCTGCGCGACTGGGCATCACACGCCCCCGTGCATTCCTCGGCCGGAGGCTTTTTGTTGGTGGGTTTTCATCATGTGTTATTAATAATATAAGTACCGTTGGGTTTTTTTTCTCTCGACTGTATTTTATGATTTTTTTTATTTTTTTCAGATGATGTACAAGGGTGCGATTTCGTTTTGTTTTCTTTCATAATTATAATGGTAATTTATGGTTTACAAGATACAGAATGCAGGTAGTGATACAGAACAATAATAATAATAATAATAATAATAATAATAATAATAATAATAATAATAATAAAATAATAATAATAATAATAATCGTTAGTCATAAAAATACAATAGCGGTGGTTATGACATAATAGATGATAATGATTGTATGATTTGTTATGAATTTCGACATGATTCATTAGTGAGTAAAATCAGAAACTTTCTCATTTTATTGAAATTAAACTTCCAATTATATACGAATTTAGATTAATATTATACCATTTAACGCGGTGTGTTTTCAGTATCATAGTTGTTGGTAAATATGATCCATAATGAAGGACTGTAATTTTTCCAAGCAAAAAATTAAGTATTTTTAAAACGAATTACTAGATCCGTTTATAAAAAAAAAAAATGTATTGGAGGGATTTTATTTATTTATTATTGTTATTTTCTTTGCCATGTGTGTTGAATGTATACGGGGACAAATAATGAAAAACATTTCACTCTCTTTCATTACCGAACTGTTTAACTGACGCTGCGCAGCCATATAAAATACGACGGGACTAAATTGAAACGATCTTTATCGCTGCTCCCCACTCTTATAAACTGTGCACTGAAACACCTCGTAAACACTTACAAGCACCAGATATCGGCCTCTGTGACCGGATGTTATTCTCCATGTTTAAGGTTTCCCGGCCCACATGCTCTGATAAGTGTGGAGCGCATTGGCCTGATAGCGCTTCCTGGCAGGGTTCTAGTGTAGAGGGCTGATCGGAAGGTCAGCACAACCTGTATTTTATTGGAACGTCGGCGAGGATAAAAAGGTTATTTTCCACACCTGTCACTTGCCATGTATTCATATTCTCTCTCTCTCTCTCTCTCTCTCTCTCTCTCTCTCTCTCTCTCTCTCTAGCCAAGAACGAATAAAAGTAAAAGACGTTACAGGGTCTGAGGTTTCCTTGTTTTGCGGGTTTGTGGTCCTCTGTTGGGAGTTCCAGTTTCCTACAGTATGTGCCTTGCAGATTGTCTAAACTTATTTTTTTCATAAAACACATTATATATATATAATATATATATAATATATATTAATTATATATATTATTATATATATATGTGTGTGTGTGTGGTGTGTGTGTGTATGTATGTATGTATGTATGTATGTGCGTGTGTATTATATGAAAGTCTTTACTGTAATATAAAAGTATAATATAAAGATGAAAGGACAATAAAAAAAAAACTGTTTATATGTTGTAACCATTTATTTCAGGGACACAGAAAAAAGTATCTGAAATACATGGTTGCAATGTATAAATAGTATTTCATGGGACTTTTATCTTCATATATATATATATATATATATATATATATATATATATATATATATATATAGATATATATATATATATATATATATATATATATCTCTGTGTGTGTGTGTGTGAGAAGATAAAAGTCTCATAAAATACTATTTATACATTGCAACCATGTATTTCAGATACTTTTTTTCTGTGTCCCTGAAGTAAATGGTTACAACATATAAACAGTTTTTTTTTATTGTCCTTTCATCTTTATATTATACTTTTATATTACAGTAAAAGACTTTCATATAATGCACACGCACATACATACATACATACACACACACACACACACATATATATATATATATATATATATATATATAAATATATATATGTATATATATATATATATATATATATATATATATATATATACTATATATATATATATGTTCGTATGTGTAATTTCCAAGACGTTGTACTGATCTTTCATGAGAGTATAGAGTTAGAAATATCGTAGGTTCCCACGCGTTTCGTATATTCTAACTATGACTTCTTCCGGTTCTTTAAACTACTGCAATCCCTATTTCCCAAGTAAAGCCTTGTATTACAAGAATGTATTTCATACTGAAAGAAATAGGTGCTGCATAAATGTCAATTGAATCTTTTGTACTTGATTCACATGGATGTTGTTATTTATCATTGTCTTATCATGCGCTTTTGCGTGGCATATCTTTACGAATGTAGTTAAAATTCAGCATTGTCGCTCCGACAGCGGCGATACGTATGACCGCCAAAAGGACGACAAAGATTTATTAAGAATATTCAGATTAACGATTGGATCCTTTAACAAGTTGAGAAATACCGGTCTTTATTACTTGGTTGATGTGATTAATCGTGGATGTAGAATGGCAAGGTTTTACAAAGGTCTGTTAATGAATATTACTACTGCTGCTACTACTACTGCTGCTGCTATTACTCCTTTTGGTGATATTTATATGCTGTACGACTGGTGTATGTTCGTCCTTGAATCACAAATTAAAGAATAACTATTGTAATGACTGCTGCGTTGTTTTTAATTCCTTCTCCCCCCTAACCCCTACCCCGCATTAGTAGAAATAGCATCTGTAGAAGAATTCAAATAAAAGTACCAGTTTTAGGTCATTTTAACCTCCCTTGAATCTTCTGATGTCCTTGAAAGCAGAAAGAAAGAGAAACGATTTTTATGACGGTCTGGGTGCATTCATAGAATCGAATGTGCGTACAAACCTTATGGTGTAAAATTCCAATAGATAATCCTATTCAGTTTTACGTGGAAGAATTCCGCAATATTTATGGCACACCTGGAACTGATGCTGGGGCGTTCATTAGCATTCTCTCTGTCTCTTAATGGAGCGTACTTTGTCACCTCGTCTTACCTGATTGCCCTTTGCTTGGAATTTACTGCCCCTTGGATCATCAGAATCAAATTACCTGGCGAAAATGCGACGAAATGGTCTCCCATTTATAACAGGGGAGAAATTTGCACACGAGCTCATGGTCAGGTTTAAGTAATATTGTAGAAGTATGTGTGTGTGCGTGTGTGTCTGTTGTGTTTCAAGAGGCTTCAGAGAAAGATGGGAGATCAGTCACTGCCCCTATTATCCTTTAAAATTTGAGTTAAAAATTAAGCGTCTTGTACAGAAAGTGTACATCATCTGAAAAATTGCTCATTTTTAAATCATTATTATTATTATTATTATCATCTTCCCCTTTCACTGAATACTACGGAACTCGGCAATTAGGTTCATTGATGACTGGGGTTGTTTTTTCCCAAATATTTTTTTACCGACAACTTTTTTTCTAAAGTCACAGGCTAGTTTGAAGATTAAATGCTTTGAATGTTCTACTAGAGATCACATAAACTATGATAGATATTTCTCTGAATTCAACTTTGTATCAGGGATATGACTTTAGTCATTTTTAAGCATTTTATTTTATACTTCAAAATATTTTCCAGAGTTAAAAGATAATAAAAAGTCAGCATTCTATTTATATGTGATTTCGATTAATTTTTGCAGACAGGTATCTTCGAGGTTGCTTATATTTCAAAGTCACGGGTTAAAGGAAATGCTATAATTGCATTTTTCAAAGCTGTTTTCTTATGTGTTTGACGAAATTTTGTAGGTAGGTAACTTGGGTGATATTGAGTACTAGGATCATTTTTCTTAACTTGGTCTGTTTTTCAAGACAGCAGGTCGTCATAGATGCCAAAACTTTAATTTTCTCTAGCAGGTCGTCATAGATGCCAAAACTTTAATTTTATCTGATTTTAATGAAAATTGATCAGTAGGTAATTAGGGGTTGATATTTCGATGACCGTGACCTATTTTTCAAGGACATATGTCAGTTTAAAAAGTAAAACTTTACCTTTTCTCCCTATATCTCAGAAACTATGATAGTCAGAAGTTTGTGGTCTTCAGGACATTTGACGAATGGTAGATTTGAAACCTAGGTATTATCGTTATTGTTCGTGATATTTTTAGTACCTTATGTCTGCATTAGTTTTTCGTTATTTGAATGTACCTAACGAGGTATACACATACACACCTGCCATCATCAAGAGATTTCCTGTTGTCAGCTTTTCGCACGTAAGCTTTTGATAGGGGAGATGCCTTCGTTTTTTGTTGATTTGCTCTTCTCAAGTTTTATCCGTAGCACAATGATCCAAAACCGGTGCGTAATTAGAGTTTTATGTTATAATGACATGGATATCCAAATCATCTATGTCGCTTACTTTTTCTTTCACAAACGGCAGATAGATACCGTTTCCTCAAAGATACTGGTACAGATCACTGATAAAGGTAAACTGGGCAAAAGAAAGATACTGAGTTAGGATTCAGACTTAAGTATTATTTCTTTTCCTTAGATCATTCTTTTCTCATTTCATATGTGGACATTCGGTTCTTAGTAAGGTTGTTCAAAAGTTAATGGGCATTTTAGCTCGTTCTGTCTGAAAGTTCCTTGTTTTAGGTGATAATTATGACGATAATTCAATCGGAATATTTTGAGAATGGGAATATTGTCTTATGTCCTTTGACTTCATGATTCTGATATGCCTCCCATTTTTCTCATAGATTTTTTTTCAGTCTGTATCTAATGGTGTATTTGGTTTTCGTAATTGTCTTCACTTATGACAATTGCCCTAAAAGTATATCAATGAAAAGCTGCGTAGATAAGGACGAATGGTATACCAGAAGTAACCTTTGACATTCAAGAAATCTTAGTATGAAAAAAGGAAATTAGAAAAAAATAAGCAAAATGCAAATACTTAAGATTAGTTACTAAAAAATTGTCTGTTTTCCAAAAGGTTTCTTTTTTTTTGCTATTATTATTAATGAAATTAGAGCTTCAGCAAATCTCCTTGTTACTGCTGGACTCTTTTTAATTTTCTGTAAAAGAAAACTATTGTGCCGGTTTTGTCTGTCCGTCCGTCCGCACTTTATTCTGTCCGCTCTCAGATCTAAAAGACTTCTGAGGCTACAGGGCTGCAAATTGATATTCTGATCATCCACCCACCAATTATCAAGCATACCAAACTGCAACCATCTAACCTCAGTAGTTTTTATTTTATTTTTTTTTATTTAAGGTTAAAGTTAGCCATGGATCTTGCATCTGGCAGCACTTTCCGGAGGCATGGGACGCACCCTCACTCTACCGTATGTGGTGAGCAACTGAAACGCTGCCGGTCATACCTGATGACGTTATGTAGCATTATATATTGTACAGAAAACTCGATTGCGCCGAAGAAACTTCGGCATAGTTTTTACTTTTTTATTTGTGTGCTGTATGTCTATTATTATTGTAATAAGCAAAACAGAGCTTTATTCATTCGCCTTCTTATTGCTGAATCCGTGTGTGTGTGTGTGTGTGTGTGTGTGTGTGTATGCTATATATCTTGAGGAAGTTAGCCATCTTTGATCTGCAGTGCTTCAGTGATTTCATATTTTAACAGAGGATCTTCCGTAGATCTTTTCCTATGGTGCTGTATGCTCCTTCAGTGTTATTGACCCTAATGCTATCCTATATCTTGATGTACCAGTCCCATAGTTTATACTACTAAACATTTTGTGAAAGGTGACATATTTAGTGGCGCCACAAGATAGCTAGCATTGCTACCCTCAACAAGTCCCCAACCTACGAGTCACTCACCACTATCAACCAATACTAGGCCCTCACTTGATGATCCGGCAATCAGGGACATAATGGTATTTAACAAAAAGTGCCCAAAGTAGTCCAGCTTGCTCAGGAATCGAATCTAGGACCTTTTGCTGATGCATGAATATATATATATATATATATATATATATATATATATATATTATATATATATATATATATATATATATATATATATATATAATATATATATGTATATGTATATATATGTATGTATGTATGTATAGACCTGTGAAGAAAAGATGCCAATTATGGCAAAAGTCGAGGATGAGTAAGACCTATTGGCTACTCTATACACCGGAGAGAGAGAGAGAGAGAGAGAGAGAGAGAGAGTGATTTCAACATAGCAGTATAAAGTTACAACAATAGAATTTTTATAAATATATTATATATATATATATATAGTATATATATTATATATATATATATATAAAACCTATATATATATATATATATATATATATATATATATATGTATGTATGTATAGACCTGTGAAGAAAAAGATGCGAATTAAGGCAAAAGTCGAGAATGAAGTAGACCCATGGCTACTCTATACACCGGAGAGAGAGAGAGAGAGAGAGAGAGAGAGAGAGAGAGAGAGAGAGAGAGAGAGAGAGAGAGAGAGAGAGATATTTCAACACAGCAGTATAAAGTATCAACAATAGAATTCTTTTATAAATATATATATATATATATATATATATATATATATAGTATATATATAGTGTGTGTGTGTGTGTGTGGTGTGTGTGTGTGTGTATGTATGTATATATGTACGTATGTATGTATGTATAGACCTGTGAAGAAAAGATGCGATTATGGCAAAAGTCGAGAATGAAGTAGACCCATTGGCGACTCTTTACACCGGAGAGAGACCTTACCTTACAGACCTTACATCTTGTTCGGGTTGCCCCAGGTCCCTCAGTGTGAGGCACCTCTAATGTCTACCAGAGAGTTGCTAGTACATCTTCCGGTATATTTTGCATCTTCCAATCTTGGATGGTCTTGGATGCAGTTTAGATATTTGTCGAGCTTATTCTTAAAAACACATCTACGCTCACTCCTGATATATTCCTCAGATGAGCTGGCAACGCATTGAATAGACGCTGCATTATCGATGCTGGTGCGTAGTGGATTAATGTCCTGTGTGCTTTCCTTATTTTTCCTGTATAGTTTTGGGCACTATTAATCTACCTCTGCTTGCTCTTTCTGATATTTTTAGTTCCATGATATTTTCTGCTATTCCTTCTATCTGTTTCCATGTCTGAATTATCATGTAGCGTTCTCTTCTCCTTTCTAAACTATATAATTTTAAGAATTGTAGTCTTTCCCAGTAGTCAAGGTCTTTAACTTCTTCTATTCTAGCTGTAAAGGACCTTTGTACACTCTCTATTTGTGCAATCTCCTTTTGATAGTGTGGGTACCATATCATATTGCAATATTCAAGGGTGGACTACGAACATATGTTTTATAAAGCATAATCATGTGTTCAGCTTTTCTTGTTTTGAAGTGCCGTAACAACATTCCCATTTTGCTTTACATTTTGCCAACAGAGTTGCTATTTGATCATTGCATAAACATGTTCCTATTCATCATCACACCAAGGTCTTTAACTGCTTCCTTATTTGTGATTGTTATCCATTATTAGGTACCCTTATATGCATATAGCTTTCTTTCTCTGTCTCCATAATTTATGATTCAAATTTATCAGAGTTAAATACCATCCTATTTACCTCTGCCCAATCATATACTTTGTTAGGTCTCTTTGTAGAGCGTTTCCTATCTTCATCACAAGTAATTTCTCTACTTATTCTTGTGTCATCTGCGAAACTACTCACTACCGAATCCTTAACATTATTGTCTATGTCTTCAATCATAATAACAAACAGTATTGCAGCTAACACCGTACCTTGCGGCACACCGGATATTACCTTGACTTCATCCGATTTCTCGTCGTTTGCAATAACTATCTGTTTCTGTTGTGTAAAAATTCTTTTAACCATCTTCCTACTTTATCCACGATATTGTGTTTTCTAATTTTCTTCGCTAATATATTATGGTCCTACTTTATCAAAAGCTTTTGCAAAGTCTAAATAAACCACATCTGTTTCATTTCCGCGTTTTTCATATTTTTGAATATGTTCTCACGGTGGACTAACAGTTGGGTTTGTGTACTTTTTCCGGGTACGAAAACCATGTTGTCCTTTATTAAACAAATTATTTTTATTAAATGTTTCATAATATTTTCTTCATTACCCTTTCATACACTTTCATAATATGTGATGTTAGACTCACAGGCCTATAATTACTTGCCTCTAGTCTTGATCCACTTTTGAAAGTAGGGGTAATATATGCTAATTTGTGCTCATCATAATCTTGCCTGTATCTACACTTTGTCTTAATAATATTGCAAGTGGCTTTGCGATAGAATGAACTACTTTCTTTAACAAAATAGCAGGAATTCCATCAGGCCCTGCAGCAGCTCCATTTTTAATTTCATTAATAGCCTGCACAATATCAGCTTCATTAATATCTATGTCAGCTAAATATTCACTATTTTCATCCCTTACTTCTATATCATTATCTTCATTATCTATTCTAGGGGTGAATTCTCTCTTATATCGTTCTGCCAGTATGTTGCAAATTTCCTTTTTTTCATTCGTTAATCTCCCTTCAATTCTTAGAGGGCCTATTTCTATTCTTCTTTTATTCATCTTCTTCGCATATGAGTATAATAGTTTGGGATTTTGCTTGATATTTAATAGGGTTTTTTTCTTCCAAGTCCCGTTTTTCATTTTCTTTTGATTGTATAAATCTTTTTGTTCTGCATTTTCTATCTTACTTTTAGTTCTATAACTTTCCATGCATTTTTTTTTTTTGCTAGACCTTTTTTTCCACTTTTCTGATTTTCTGGAACAAGATCCTTCTGTCTCTTGGTATGCATGACTGATGTTTACTTTTCTTCTTCGGTATATATTTATCCACTATTTTCTCTAATATTTTATATAATATCTCCGTATTTTACCTTTATGTCATCACTTACGAAAATATTATCCCAATCTTTGTTTAATTCTTCATTTATTTCTGACCATTTTATATTTTTTACTGTAGAAGTTGTATTTTCCATATCCTTCCCACTTTTTCATTTCTTGCTTATCTCTGTTTTCACTTGCTTTGGAATGGACTGTTAATTCTATGACATTATGGTCTGAAATACTCGCATTATAAACTATTATTTCTTTAACATAATTCATCTCGTTCACAAATACTAGGTCTAAAGTAATTTTCCTTTCTTGTTGGCAGGTGATTTATTGTTGAATGTTGTATTCTAGTAGCATATCTAATAGCTTTTCGATTGCCTCTTATCTTCTGCACTACTATTACTCTCTTTTTTATATGTATAAGTACATCCACAATCTCCTATTCGTTCTTTCCAGTCTACGAAAGGAAGTTTGAAGTCTCCAGATAGGAGAATAGTCAGTCCTTGTGATTTCTACATATATCATCCAATTTTTTCTATTATTAAGTCAAACTCTTTAGTATTAGGAGGTCTATATACTATGTTCATTAATTTTTCAGATTCAAATTCTACCGCTATTAGTTCACATTGAGTTACTATATTTTCTCATATATTTTTTTCCTTGTTTTTTGTCTTTCCCATATATTGCGGTTACCCCTTGATTCCTATTTTTCTATCTGATCTATAGTTTGAACCCTTTTATTTGATCATCATTCCCAGTCTCTTGGAATACCAGGTTTCACTTATATTCATTATATCTATTTTCTTTTCCTTTTGGGTTAGTTCTTCTAAGTACTCTATTTTTTTTTCTTTTTGAGTTACTCGTAACTAAACCCTGCGCATTCATCACTATGATGGTTTGCGTGTTTTCTCCTTCATTTAATATTGGTAATAATAAGGATTTTCCCATGTCTCTTTCTGTTCTGGTATGTTGTTCTTTTTTCATTTCCAGAAATTCTGACATTAAAAATCCAACTTTTCCATCCATAATATTTGTTCTTCCTTCATCATAATTATTCATTTTGTGTCTGAATCTGCAATTTTCTCCATATCTGCAATATCCCCTTGCATAATAAAAACATTATTATCTCTTGAGTAGAATCTTGGAGCTGATGCATTGAAATTTTTTGCTGGCACCTCTGCATATCTCGTTGATGGCTTGCTTTTTTCTTTTACCTGATATTCTTCATTCCGCCTCTTTCTTTTATTTGTTTCTTTCTTATTTTGGATTTTATTGCTTGATTGGTTATTTATTTGATTATTTTTCATGGCTACAGGGTGCATATATTTAGCTTTTTTGTCGAACTTACATCCTTTTCCCTTCTTTTAGGTTTTTGCATATTTTTGGATGTAGATCTCTGCATTCATCCTCATATCCATCTAAGTATGCACATTTACCATATATTTCATAGTTGTGACATACCTTAGGATGTTTGTAGTAACATTTTTCTCCAAATACTGCAATTCCCTCTTTTCAAAAGGTTGCAGACTTTGTCTTTTTTGTATATTTTTTCCTCTTTCCCGTCATTGTGTAGATCTGGGTAGAGCCTCTTCGGCATTTTCTTTTGTGCTGTCATATCGTAATTTATTTCTTCGTAGGTATGCTGCTTTATAGCCTCATATGTAGTATCAATGAGTATCTCTGCATCCATACTTTATCTTGTTCTTTGTTTTCCTTATCTTTTTCTGTCATTTCAGTTTGTTTACTTCTCTTACGTTTTCCTCTTCTTCTTCTTCTTCTTCTTCTTCTTCCTCTTCTTCTTCTCTTCATCCTCAACTATTTGTACATTCAATCTTGATTTAATAACATTGTCTATCCATGGTAGACATGTTGAGCAAAAATTCTTGTGTCTTTTCTCATATCTTGCATTACCTCAGCACACTGTGGATGGGTCGGAATGTTGCATGCAGCACATTTTCTGATTAGGTCCTTTACAGCTAGAATAGAAGAAGTTAAAGACCTTGACTACTGGGAAAGACTACAATTCTTAAAATTATATAGTCTAGAAAGGAGAAGAGAACGCTACATGATAATTCAGGCATGGAAAACAGATAGAAGGAATAGCAGAAAATATCATGGAACTAAAAATATCAGAAAGAGCAAGCAGAGGTAGATTAATAGTGCCCAAAACTATACCAGGAAAAATCAGGAAGCACACAGGACATAATCCACTACGCAGAGAGAGAGAGAGAGAGAGGAGAGAGAGAGAGAGAGAGAGAGAGATAGAGAGAGGAGAGAGAGAGAGAGAGAGAATTTCAACACAGCAGTATAAAGTTATGAACAATAGAATTCTTTTATAAAAATCTGTACACATTGATGATAAAAGCAGTAATAACCATAATCGGTAGTTCAAGTGTGACAGCAGCTGAGAGTGCTAACATTAAAAAAAATTCGCAAATCCACACACACTCACACATACATTACATACATACATACATACATACAACATACATACATACATACATACCATACACACACACACACACACATATATATATATATATATATATATATATATATATTATATATATATATATATATACATATATATATAATATATATACATATAATGTATCTATATTATATATATATATATATATATATACTATATATATATAATATATATATTATATATATATATTAGATATATATATGTATATATATATGTAATATATATGTGTGTGTGTGTATATATATATATATCTATATATATATATATATATATATATATCATATATATATATATTACACCCTTAGCTGTAAAGTTTGAACTAACAATATTTGTTATTCTTATCGTCAATGTGTACAGATTCTTACGATGGAAGCCAAAAGGACAAGAATTTTTTCATTGCTAACTTTCTTCTACTGCGTTGAAATCTCTCTCTCTCTCTCTCTCTCTCTCTCTCTCTCTCTCTCTCTCTCTCTCTCTGGCGTGAAGAATAGTAAATGGGTCTGCTTCATTCTTTCGACTTTTGCCATAATTCACTTCTTTACCTCTTGAGCCTTTTTTTTCCGCCATGCTCGGCATAAAACAAACCTAATTTTTTTTGTCTCTTTCAGTTTCCCTGGAATTTTGGGTATTAGTGTATTTCATTTGCTGCTGTGCTTCCGATGATTTGGTGGCATGAAGACTGAAAATTATTTTTAGCACGGTCTATAAATCTATTAAATAGATTTTTGTTGTAATATATATAAACTAGAATTGTTATTATTATTAATATTGAGGGTAATATATAACCCTTAGTTTGTTTATAAATCTTAGTATACTGTTAAACTACACTTACCATCCTTAAGCTTGACGAGGATTGCCTCCCTTATCGTCAGATGATTCACACAAGAGAAAAACGTCTGATTTTATAATGATACGTAATGAAAGTTATTTTTCTTCATATTTTTCACCTTTATTATAATCGGTTTGAAGTCTCGGCGCTTCCCCTATAATAGAAGTAGTTCTTGATGACAGTGAAACGTCTCAGGTTCAGTACAACGTCACTGAGGTATGTAAATAATCTCCGTCCATTTTTCTCTCTTAAGATTCTCATATAACCACTTTCGCTCTACGGACGCTCTTCTTTGTTTTAAGGCTTTTCGATGCCATCGCTTTTCTCGTGTTATTTCGCTACGTCCCCCCAAACTCCCTTAACGTACAACTACCTTCTCTAACTTTCCCCTCCGTCGTCATTTATCTCTAATCCATCTCTAAAGCCCCACCTCACCCCCATTTATCTTTCCATCTTCGTCCGTAATTTGTTGTGTGGACACATTTTTGAATTACGTGTAAAGGTTCTCGAGTTCCCGAGAGGTTAGGAAAATTGAGAGGTAGCTGGATGGTTGGGCCAGGGGTTGGGGTGGGTATGTAGGAGGGTTTAAAACGGTCAAGGGGCCCTTGGTCAGTTCGTGCATGAAGGGGAACCAGGGGAGAGGGAGGGGGAGGTCGCTGGGGTTAGGGGTTGTATGGGGGTGGTTGTGGGTTGGGGGCCTTGGAGGTAGGTTGTCGGGTTTAGGATAACGCAGATGGTGAAGGATTCAAAGAAGCGATAGCTTTGAGGGAAGGGTGTATAAACGAGGGCGTGGGTGGTCAGTTCGCGTGCGTCGAGGAGAATTGGGGGGCGGGGGATGGAAGATGCTTTGTGTAGGGTGAAAAGAGGGTATTAATAAGCGGCTATGGAGGTTATGAATCGAAAATGGTGAGCTGATGGAATTGGGGAAATATCAACTTTTAAAGAGTAGCCATCTGTTGATTTGCTGAAAAGGGCCCCGAGATATTTCGGTAGAGAAAGGGACGGAAAACTTGTAGAAAAGGGTGGAAGTAATTACAGAGTATTAAATATTTTAAAAACTTAATTCTTTTCAAATATTAGAAAAGTTCTTTCTTGTTCTCAGTCACGAATGTTAATCTTGCTTTGGTGTTACTAAAATCGGTATTTCGCTGTATATTTTGAAAGCAAAATTAGAGAAAATGACGACAGTGAAAGAAATTTTGAGTCCTTAATTTTAGAATGAAATCTACTGTAACTAACATAATACTTTTGTCTTTTGACGAAATTTAAGAATTCACTTGCATTATGTAACGAAGGCTTTTTTTTATTTTTATTTTGCTAGCCATTATTTCATTGCTTAAATACTTCACGACTCGGATAGAGATATTGGATAGAGGTCCAGGGTGGAATGGCAAAGGGTTATAATGAAAGCTTAGGCAGGTAAAAATTAGATGGAGCTAAACAGTGGCTATAAAGACCCTAAAGATGTGGATATAACTTGATGAAAAAGAGGGCTTCAGGAGTTTGGACCCATTGAAGAAGGTCTTTGTCAAGACAACACCTGTTTTACTCCGAATTTATGTTTCTCAGTTGTCGCACCAAATAATAGTTACGATGTTATATTCTTGCGCTAAACAATGCTTGTTGTTGGGGCTCTGTGCACCGCGCGGCGTTTAATAATATGGACGGCTCTTGATGGCTCAAATAAATTCATTTTAAAGGTAATGATTTTCGTTGAAAGTTGACTCCTTTTGATGCTTCGAGTTATGTCAGTTTATGAGTCCCGAAGCCATTTCATGAGAAAAGGTCCTGGCAAGCGACGTTTGATCAACTTCGAAGAAGGTCGCAACACAAAATAGATATATGCGTATTATATAACTTGAAAAAAACGAATATCAGTAAGCAAATATAAATTGCGTCTCTGAGAAATCGCTTGTAATTGCACAAGGTCAAGCGACGTGGCTAAGAGGAGTGTGAGAATGACTGTTGTAACATTCGAATTGTTTTTATCATTGGTTCTTTCCAGTGGGTCGAGTGAGGTAGTAATGGAAGGTTGTTGAAATATCCAAAGAATTTTTGGGATGAAGCGATAAAATAAGTGATTATTGATGCCTGCAGACACGTTGAGTTAATAAACAAATACCGGTTGGTCTCCTGTTACAGTCAAGAATGACTGGACAGTCAGTCAGTGGCTGAACAGCCTGGGTTTGGTATGACCGGTTGCCCGAGGGCGAAATCTCAGCTCCAAGCACGAGGCGACCTCAGTAAAAGGAAAACCTTCTCCTTTCGGGTGAGGCTGAGGATCCTTGTTAGGGTTATCGTTTCCCTTCTCAGAAAAATTCCGAATGGCATTTAGATCTCGTCCGTCTGCGATGTCACAGAAATCGGAATTGGTCGCTTTTCGTGAAGTGCTTAGGTGGGGCGCCAAGGAGCTTCTGAGATTCTTGCGTCCGCCGCTGTGACTGGATTGTAGTGTGTTCCTTGTTTGTCTCCTCCTTAAATATTATTTTTTCTTTCTCCATGCAGAAATTGTTACAGAATTATTACATTCTTCGTGCATGTTAATTGTGATGTGACCAGTTCAATCATTCAAAGGAAATGATACTCTCTAATGCTATAAGACATCGATAGATTTTTAAATATAATGCAGAAGATATTCTATACAAAGCTCTCACCTTCGGAGGTAGGAAAATAAAAGCCATAATACTCTTAGCTCGGATGGAAATGACAAAGCATAAGTATTACAGCGATAACATCTCGTCATAGTCATAAAAAAGGATTTGGAGGTTGCTTATTATCATCACTTCCAGGGGGATTTTGATTAGTTAAATGCCTAAATTAACTCCGAATAAGAGAGGAAAAAAGTAAAGAATTGTAGAATTCTTCCTCTCCCATTCACCGTCTGCTAAAGCGGCTTCTTCTTTGAGTTCGGGCTTAGAGTCAATTTGGCCATTGTTGAGGATGTCTACAGTATGTCAGGAAAAAGAAAGAATAGAAAAAAATGAAGTTTCCTCAGGACCTCGTATTTACTTCTCGTCTTCTTTCGTACCCCAGCCATTCCTTCCGCAGGCGCAGCATTTTTGTGGAAGTAATCAGGATTTCGTAATGACCACAATAATTGGTTTTTCCTTTGATAATATTTAGCACCTTGGAGTGAATTCATTTCTCGCTTAAAAATTGACGTTATGGAAAGTGATTTTTGTGGAAGGACACTTTCTTAATAAAATGATTGACATGCCTAATGAAACATTATGGAAAATATCGATGGTATATTTTCAGTAAGTCTTTTTACGTATTGTAAATCTGGTTCTGTAGATTAACAAAATAATTACTATAAAGAACTTCCTCCATGGAAACAAAAATCAAAGATGAAAATTCACTTTATTGCTATCGCATCAGTGAAATTTATTATTGTGGTGCAAGAACTCATTGTTGTGATCCCTAATGGTTTTTATTACTTTATTTTTTTTTGCAATTTCATCATAAAAGTTTATATATTCTGTAAATTTGTTAGCATCTGTGTATTCTTAAACCAATTATTATTATTATTATTATTATTATTTTTTTTTTTTTTTTTTTTTTTTTTTTTTTTTGCTCTATCACAGTCCTCCAATTCGACTGGGTGGTATTTATAGTGTGGGGTTCCGGGTTGCATCCTGCCTCCTTAGGAGTCCATCACTTTTCTTACTATGTGTGCCGTTTCTATGATCACACTCTTCTGCATGAGTCCTGGAGCTACTTCAGCCTCCTTAGTTTTTCTAGATTCCTTTTCAGGGATCTTTGGATCGGTGCCTAGTGCCTCCTATGATTATGGGGTACGATTTTCCACTGGCATATCCCCACTGGCATATTATTATTATTATTAATTATTATTATTATTATTATTATTATTATTATTATTATTATTATTATTTTATTATTATTATTATTTTATTATTATATGCAGTAGCTTATTATTTGTAAGCTACTGCACCTGATAACTGGGAAATTTTGTGCTGGAAATAACCCATGCACTATAGTTATGCTTAATTGTGACGTAATGGAGCTTCAAGAGAAAAACCTGAATCAGTAGTTATTCGGAGATGATGAGTAATGCGTATTTACAGATATTCTTAGCAATTAAAATGCCAAAATATTGAATCAAGAGGAAAAAGAATAAACATTGCAATTAATATTGATCTTAATCCGTTATTACATTATCTTATTTTCTTCGGTTATGGGCTAGAAAAGGACATTAGGCTGCCTGTCCCCATTGCCTATTGTCCTTAAATATTTTTTTTAGGTAATACCGTAGGTTACTTGCAGGTATTCTTTTTATTTGTAAATGAATGAAAAAAGAGGAAAAAAAGTGGAGCAATGACTAGACTGAGAAGGAAAGTGAGCCCTTAACCGTGTAGTTTTTTATCTGAATTTCCAATTCCTGTCAGCATTCCAGTTCCCGCATTCCTAGACCACCTGCATTCCATTTTTTCTCGTGATAGAAAACCCTCAATCATCAATCCCCTTCAGAGGCCTATCGTCACGTCTTTCCAAACGTTTTATCTTCCGAATTTTTTTTTCCCCCGTATCTGAATTTCATCACTTCCCATCTGTGCTCCATTACCTAAGGGTTGAAATAAAAGGATGAATGAGGAAAGTGAGGGAAGGGGAGGGGAGTAAGGGGGGAGGGGGCTTGAAGAAGCGGAATGCGATGCCTTTGTCCAGCAGGAATTTCTTGGCGATGATTAGAGTCATTTGACCTATATGGTGAGGGGCGGGTGTCAAAAGCCAGGTAGAAGAAGGCTGCGACGGAGGAGAAGGTGCGAGTTGAATAGGAGAATTAAAATACTGTAGCTTTACAAATCGAGATAAAGATCGGGACGGGTCTGTATATGCCTACAGACACGTATAGAAGCGCGTGCTGCGTAAATTTATTATTATATTATATACTTATATATATTATATATATATTATATATATATATATATATATATATATATATGTATATCTATTATATATAAGATATTATGATCTATATATATATATATACCCACACACACATTTATATACATACATACTACATACATACATACATACATTATATAATATATATATATATATATATATATATAAATATATATATTTATATATATTAGCATATACTATATTTTGAAGTTTAGTATGCATTTGTGTATTAAATATTTATATATTATTGTTCACCGTGGTTAGGAGTTTCTTAATTGTACCAGAGAGAGAGAGAGGGAGAGAGAGAAAGGGGGGGAGGTGGAGAAGGTGGGTAAAATTCTTAACCTTATGGTTGTCTAATTTGATGATGTAGGTATATCTTTATAACTTTCAAACTTTGTGACAATCTGTAATAAAAAAAAAAAAAACTTTCCATGTACTCGGCGTAAGTTATACAGGCCTCTCTCTCTCTCGCAATATATTATATATATATACTATATATATATATATATATATATATATACATATATATATATATATCTATATATATATATATATATATGTGTGTATATGTTATATGTATATATGTGTGTGTGTGTGTGTGTGTGTGTGTAGTAATTGGAATTCATTCATGAAATGAAGTGGACAGAGTTCAATTGTGCACTGGTACTACTGGATGTAATTTTAATGTTCATATGTTGTGCGATACCGACAATGAATAAAAACACATGGCAGCAGAAGTGAAATAAAGAACAACAAACCTAAATATTTCCTGCTCCATTTAAGTTTAACTTGATTTTTTAGAGCATTTAGAATGTAGGTCCCGGGTGGCTTTTGTATATGAGCATTGTAGACTTCACTTCTGTTGAATATTTTTTTAAGTTGTTGAATATTTTTTTAAGTGTTGAAGTGTGTTACTGACTGTACAGACACAGTGGTAAGAGAGAGAGAGAGAGAGAGAGAGAGAGAGAGAGCAGCTTCATCACTGAACGGAGAGAATTTGTTACTTTTTTGTTTTCAAAGGGAAAGGCTTCAGTAACTCATAAAGGTAATCTCAGGTGTAATTTTGAGCACGCCGGTAGTGAAACTTCATTATGCTTTTGCGCATGACTGCGCTCTTCTTTTATCCTAAGCCAGTGCCCCTCATCGTCCAGGTTGTTTCCTCTGTATGTATTGAAGTCCTGAGGCTGTATATTAATTTTTTTATTTTTGTCTCAGGGCTCATTCGACTGTGTATCTTAAAAGTGCCCTCTGGTGATGGGATGAAAAAATGGTTTATTTAAGTCTTTGTTTCCTGTGTAAAACCATGGCCACAGGCTCGTGTTTTTTTTCGTAGTATTTTTAGTTCACTATATTTTCTGCCCGAAATGTGATATGAAATGAGAAAACAATTTTTTTTAAAACTTATGATCACGTCCTTTCGCAAGTGGAGTAGGAAAAGGGTTATTGTTTAACTTTAGTCTCTTTGTGTCTCAGAAAGATGTCTCAGGAACGAAAGAATAGGATATGGTGAAATTTGGTATATTTATTAATCAGGGGACCTTCCAGCGATGATTAAGTTTAAGGATAAATTAGGTCAGAAGAATTGACGCTTTGTTATATGAGGATCACATAACTCCGACCCAAAACTTAACCGTCTCGAGGAGGTCACCTTACGACAGTGTCTTCTGATTCACATCGAGTTCAGTTCACCTGTCCTTGCAATATCTAACTGACACATTCTACGACATAAAGAGGTATTTTAAGTCGTTTCGAAACTTCTGAGCTGGCGTGAGTTTTAAAAACTGCCTTGTTCTTATCGTCTTTTTTATTTCTTCTTTTCTGTTATTGTGATTTTTTTTTATTCTTCTGGTGCTTGTTTGACTGTGTATTTTTCACTGGTGTCTGTCTTCCGAAGACTGAAATTTTTTACCCTGGTTTTCTACGAACTTATTTAGTCATAAGATTATGTATCATGTATCCCTCTCGTTTTCTACGTGTAGCGTAGCATTTATGTCCTTCTTATATAGTTAATATGGTACTGGCACTTATACCCTCTGATTTTTTTATCATAAAAATGAAACATCGATTAGAATATTTGTCACTTCCATGTCACAATAAAGCATACTTCTCCTACTTCCAGAACTTATCATTAGGATTATATTAAATCTTAATGTTATTAACGTAGTGTGGTATTAGGGCTCTTTAGGGTTCGACGTCAGTATAAGTGTTTAAATTAGTTTTGTCACTTTTTTTTATCCTCGTTTAAAATCTTATTTTCTTTTTTCTTTTTTTTCAGGCTGGGATTGGCAGTCATCGATTTAGCCGCAAGAGTAATCTTGGTGAGTGCTGTTGTAGCACAAGCCTTTTTATTCTTTATTTGTTTTTGTTGTTGTTCATATTTTATTCTTGCGCTCCGTGTTTCCCTTTTTACTGTCATCCATGGACATCCTGTTTTTGGACGTTTGTTTTGTACGTTAATAACATCATGTATGTGTTCCATATTAATGTTTTTTTTTTTGGTATTCCGAATGACGATAATAATGGTAATCATCAGTTATAATATTTTATCAGACCTTCATTTGATGCAACTCGAGTCGTTCTACGAACGTTCGCTTTCTCGTGTCATTTATTGAAAAATCTAAATGTGAAAATTCGGCGATTGATTGTTTGCAATATTCTAGAATAGATTGCTCGGCGTTGCCCTCTTTCCGCATGATGATTATGTTGCAGACTATCTTTGGAAGATTATGATGATTTTGATTAATGAGTAATCGTCTTCCATTTGTGAAATTTTAGTACAGAACTATTGCTTTTTCTTTCAGTATCTCCACCGGTGGTTTAAGTGCGCGATACTTGTGCAGAGAGCCAGCATCCACATTCTGTCACACACACACACACAACACACACACACACTTATACATATATATAATATGTGTATATATATATATATATATATATATATATATATATATATATATATATATATATATATCTCACAATATGTTCTTGCGTGTGAGCTTGTATATTATACTATAGAATATCGATATGATTATCGCATATATTATTTGTGAATGCTTAAAATGTCAATAGATTTCAGCAATACAATCACATCATATACTTGTGTGTAAACATCCATATACACTGTTGAGTATCGCATTCTAACGGCGTTTATGCACAAGCACGAAAATGAATAGTGTAGGTGAATCTGTATGGACACGTAGTGTTACAAGCGTACATATATTTACGGGAAAACGGAGTTGTTCTTACTTATTCACTTATTTAGGTAACGTTAACTTTGAATGCAATTTGCCGGGCCAGGATAAGATTGAGTCAACCTGATGTTGGCAATTTAAGTATCAAAGGGAAGTCTTAAATTGAGGGTCGAGTTGATTGAAACTTGATAATTATCAACTTAGGGAATCCATATCTAGCGATCAGGGTTTCTGAGTTGCAGCCTCCACTCTCTCTCTCTCTCTCTCTCTCTCTCTCTCTCTCAACTTCACTTTTTATTTTCCTGTGTTCTATTTCCTTGCTTTTTTTTTTTTTTTTTTTTTTTTTTAACCACCGAGCTTAGAAATTCACTCGGTTCAGATTCCTTATCTTCGTCTTTCTTTTTAGTCACTCTACGCCTCTTTTGTTTTCCCTCTGTTGCTTTGACGTTTTTTTTTATTTTCGTGTCCCCTTTTTCTGTTACATCCTTTGTTTTTTTCATTCTGTATCCTACCTTTTCATTCCATTTTTTTATTAGTTTCCTATTCCTCGTTGCTCACGAACTTCTCTTATCACAGCCTTTGTAATTCATTCATTCTCTCTCCTTTGTTAATTCAGCATTTTCTCTAATTTCCTTACTTGCCGTTTAATTATTCTCATTTCTTTTTTTTAAATTAATTTTTCCTTTTTTTCATATTTCCCTTTGTACTTTCCTGTGCTTCCATTTTCCTTCATCCTCTGGGTCCGTCTTTGCTTAATATCTCACCATCCTCTATTATTTCGTTACCGCTCCCCTATATTACCCCCAACCCCCAACCCCCTAACCCTATATCACCATCCTCCCTCCCCCCCTATTCAGCACCCTGCGTCTCCCTAGCTCTCGACTAGCCTTCCCCCTCCCCCCACCTGCCGTTGCAACGCGAGGAGGATTTTAAACGAATTCGGATGAAGACGTTGCAAAGGCAATTTCATCGACGTTATCTGCGATTGATCTGACTGGCGAAGTCTTAATCTCTGATGCTGACGTCAATTATCATACATCGATCATCCGACGCTGAAGCTGAACCTTTCATCAGCAGGACCCAAAATGAAAACATGCATTATTCACCCCGTGTCTCTCTCTCGTTCTCTCTCCCTCTCTCCCCCTAGCCAGCGGCTGAGGGTATTACCTTAGGTGTTGATATATGGGATCAGCAATTATGAAAAGAGGAATCTTAATTTTTTTTTCCTTTTTGTTAGCTGATTTATTTTATAGGTGGAGATGTATACACACGAGTGTGCACACACATACACACACATATATGTGTTTGTTTAGACATTTATTTGTATATTTATGTAATTATTTATTTTTTATTTATATGTATATAATGAATCTTATGACTTTGTAAAACAGATTGAACCAAAAAAAGACGTCATGTTAAATATTTTTTTCCCTCGAAATGGTCAACACTTGTCTGGGCCACGAATGGAAGACCAAAATGAATGAGCCCTGCACTAAGCATATTTTATATGCTTGTACACAATTATCTGTGAATGTCTAGTTCTTGTGAGAGTAAATCTTTGTGGTTTATCCAATTCCCTGAAGAACTGCAATTTACTAAAAAAAGTTTAGATTTTATTGCAGAAAGAATACCCTTCGGTCTAACACTGGAAGGGAAGCGTTTCAACTTCATGGCCTGGTTAAACTAATGAATAAATAATAATAATAATAATAATTAATAAATATAATAATAAGATAATAATAAGATAATAATAATAATTAATAATAATAATAAATAACGGCAATTAAGATAATAACGTCAGGTTGACGTTGGTATATAGGGTGTTTATAAATATGATGCAATTAAACAGATGTGGTTACCAGTGAGCTTACTCACCTAACTATGCAGATTATAATGATCAGGAAGGAGATCAGCCCTTGGCCATTGCGAAAGCGTAAGTACTATGCAGGAACAATGTGCAGAAAAATTGCATACTTCGCACCTGTATTTCGCGGCAATGTCATGGAAATGTTTATAAGTCTTATCCGTGAAGGACAATTCAGGGATGAAGGCGATGTGCGCAGAATATATATATATATATATATATATATATATATATATATATATATATATATAAATATAATATATATATATATATATATATATATATGTGTGTGTGTGTGTGTGTGTGTGTGTGTGTGTGTGTGTAAATATGATCTCCATGAATTATTTAAATGTTGATATGATAACAATAACAGTTAACATGAACAGGCGTTGCGGCTACACGCGAACGAGTGAACGCCCACCACATATACACATACAATGTGTGTGTTTTTAATATACGTGCGTATATATGTAATCATATGTGTATTTCCGTCCTTATTACTCTGTTCACCAGGCTTTCTGAGTTCAATTTTTTTTATTTATTGTTTTTTTACATTACCGCAGTTTTATACGATGAAACAATTCATAATCTTAGTGCGTCTAAGCCATTAAGAACTCAGAGTTCGCTTCTGTGCTTTTATTAATTTAATGCTTTCATTAAAGCGGTAAATCTTGCTTTTTTCTATCTACCGCCTTTTATCCCATATACTTATTTACAAAACGTTTGCTTCAAAGTATGATACGACTCGTAATTAACGTAATGAGATTGCAGTTAAATATAATAATGGAGGTCTCAATTACCGGGCCGGGGGCCATCGACTATAGGGCACTGAGTCAGGCAGCCCCAATAAGTAACAGAGATCTCGGGCACACAAAGGAGTAAGAGCTCCGCAAATAAAGTACGTGTGTGCAATTATAAAACAAACATGCGCCCGGGCACATGTCTGCGAGTGCGAGGCGCGGTATAAAGTTTGAAGAATTAAACACCCGCCTTATGGCATCCCTTAAATAAACGGTTCCACATATGCTTTAATTATCTCCGCCGCTCCCCATTAGCATAGCGCGGCCACCGTTCGGGCCTCTCAGCTGAGCCATTTCGGTCAAAAACAATTAATATACTTGACCTCGTGAAATAGAGGGCCGCTGTCCAGGAGCTGATAAAATTCGGCGCTGACGTCTCCGAAGTGAGGTTAGTCAGCCCAGAGAGGAGACAGAATGTGATTGGTCAACCAGTGTGAGTGGCAGGATGTGATTGGTCAACCAGTCTGAGTGGCAGGATGTGATTGGTCAAGTGGCACAAGAGACAGAATGTAATTCAGTTGATAAAGACGAGAAACAAAGTTACTTAGTAGGTTCGGACAAAAGACAAAATTGATTAAGCAAAGACTAAAGACTAAGTATGATTAGTTAACATAGACAGTAAAACATGGACCAGAAAACACAAGAATTAAAATGAGATTAGATTAAGACAAGAGAAAAAGTGAATTAATAACCGGAATAATAAACTAAACTGATTAATAAGCCAAGACAAATGACGACAATGGTCAGTAACACATGATAGGAGGCCAAGAGTAATTGTTTAGCCGAGACAACATACGAAATTCACGGTCCTCTAAATATAAAAGACAAAATGTGATTAATTTGCCAAGACTAAGGACACAGATCAGAGACCATATTTATTAGTGAGGATACAAAACAAGATTTGATTGGATAGCCAAGACAAGGGACGCTGTAATTAGCCAAGACAGGAAACAAGCTGTAACGATATACCGTTCCAATTTGCCTACGAGTTGCACTGAGTATACTATAAAGCTGTTCATTTCACATCAGTCTCAGCCTCCTAAATTTGTGTTCGGAACTTTTTGTCAAATCTTAGAAAACTTTATACTATCAAGTTCATCCTAGAAAACTTTACACTACAATTATGTTCATCCTGCGTTGCGAGACGGCAGAATTCTTCCAACCGTTTGCTGGGCATGGAAGCGACCGAGTAGAAGCTGATTAGTTGCGAGAAATAAAAAAGAAAAGAAAAAAAAAGAAGATCGGTAACCCCTCCCAGCACAGCCGTCAGTCTCCCTCGGCGATAAGAGGTTCGATGCGGAGGGCATAAATTACACCTCACGACTGCGGGTGATTCCTTTGATAATTGTTCCCTGTCCGGGTTATGCCTAACGCACACACTCGCCGTCAGGAGAGATACGTAGAACCAGAAGGATTCGTTTGCTTGCGATCGTTTGAGAGAGAGAGAGAGAGAGAGATAGAGAATAATAGGATTCCAGTTAGCAGCAGCAGAAATGAAAGGTGCATTAAAAGACTTCTGAGAAAACTTTTATCGTTACAACTAACATCTCAGAGAGAGAGAGAGAGAGAGAGAGAGAGAGAGAGAGAGAGAAGAATAACTAATACAAATAAATTTCTTCTGTGATAACTTTTGCTAGCATTGACATCTCTGAGAGAGGAGATTGTTCGTTTGATGTCTCAATAAGGTAATTGCGTTGACTTCAGACTACCAGGTGCACTGACCTCTCGCGGTTACGCTGACATCTCGTAGATGGATGTCACATTCATTTCCCCTTAACCGCGTGCATGCGACAAACGAGCTGTGAGCTTGAAAATGATCCATTAATAAAGAATTTCGAATACGTGAGGTCAGTTGATAATAGTCAATATTTTCTTTAATCAAGGGGATAAGAGGTTAGCAATGATGTTATCTTCATTCAGTACAACAAATGAAATACCGTGAATAAACATTCCAGCATAAACGCGTGTATATATTATATATATATATATATAAATATATATATATATATATATATATATATATATAATATATATTATATATATATATATATATATATATCAGGCCACTGTGCCTCTGATGACAAGCTCTGTGAACCAGATACTGAGCAGTTAGTCGACTACGTTAGTTGCTGCTAGGATGAAGGCAGGAATGTGGTTAGCAAACTCATCGGTAGTGAGTAGTCAAACAAAACAACTTATAGAAATGATGACAAACGTTAATGAAGAAATAAGAAACAATTGTATAACGGTATTAGAAATATTATTTAAAGTAGGGAAAAACTATGAAACGTCTGGCAGTGATCTTTAAAAATAAATGTCAAGGTCAAGTCTTGAAGCTATGTGTCTCTCAGTATCTGGCGAGGAAAGTACAAAAGCACCAAAAGTTCATAAAAAGATTTTTAAAAAGTCATGATCACTACTCGTTTTTTTGCTCAAGTCATAGTGTATTGCAAATTAAAATGAAAAAGGGAACTGAAACTTCGCTTGCAGACATTTTCAGTTTTATCTGTCTATTAGGTCCGGCTAAAATATATGTGGAAAAAGTCATTAAAACTAGAATTGCCTCCTAATTATGAAAAGGGCAATTAATTTTTTTCCAATACCATCTCTGATTGTTTGGTCTTGAAATCCGTTTTTTTGTCGTTGTCTTTTGCTTCGACTTCAATGCGACCAGTGTTTTGGGTGCTGCTGACAAAACAGTCATTTTAATAGCACAAGAGCCTGAGAAAAAAATC
>NC_061092.1:33921597-33924097 GCF_015104395.2 Macrobrachium nipponense | reverse complement strand
CGAGGAACCAGAGATTGCTTGTTCTGTTTTTTATGGTCGTTGTTGGTAAATGAAAGATGTTTTTCCAGTGGTTCACGTAACAAGTTCTCGGGAAACTTGAATGATGACATTCTTAGTGTGGAAACCGTTCAACATTGCAGAGTTGCGTTTGTTGAGACATCTGAATATGGAAATGTCATTCGTAGGGATGGTAAATACTACTACTGAATATTTAATATGGTGGTGTGCAAATACTTTGAAAAAAATGATCCAGTAAGATGCGAGACTTGACTGAATAATTTATATGGTACTACAGTGGTAGAATTAGACTGCATAATTTACCTACTAGTCATCTGACATAAATTATTATTATTATTATTATTATCATTATTATTGTTATTATTTTTATTATTATTATTATTATTATCATCATCATCATCATCATCATTATTATTATTATTATGCTGGTTCTTTTACGTTGCATTTCAACGATAACACTCCCGTACAGCAAATATGATTACTCTTTCTGTTATCATAGCCAGTATCGTTTATTTTTTTTCATTTCTTATTTCTCTCTATGATTATAGCTACTAACTCTCTCTCTCTCTCTCTCTCTCTCTCTCTCTCTCTCTCTCTCTCTCTGCACCGGTAGCTGTCCGTAACTTGGCTGCAGTTTGTCTTCCGCTTATCTTCAATATCTCCGCGTTGCCACTGATGTTCTAATTACCCTCATTAGTGAAAAGGTCGCTAATTACGTCTGTACATACGGCTGATCGTGTTAAGATTTTTTCGCCTTCGTTTAATGGAGTTTTCCAATTGCCTCAGTAACCTTTTGTTATTTTTTCTTCTATAAATAATTTTTTTCTTTCAGGTAAATGTCCGATTGACACATTTTTGTCGACTGGTGGCCGTAGAATTTCTCTACCTCTCATGTATGTATATAATATTACTATCATCTATATACTATATCATCTTATATATCTATATATATAATATATCTATATATATATATATATATATATATATAGATAGATATATATATATATATTGGAAAGGTTATGTTATTTTATATCTGCTAGTCAACTGAGAACTTTTTTTTATTTATATCATTAATTTTGGTCTAAGGGATATTTCTACCTGCAAACCTAATTTGAAAAAAGCAACACTCCTATGAAGGCTGTTTCGCAAATTTTTGGCATCTTTTCTTCTACTTTTAAGTTCTCTAATAATTAATTATTTAGTTTATTGACTTTTTAAGAGACAAAAGTTCTATGAAATTCAATGAACTTATCTCGTCCGTCACATTCAAAATGTGTTGTTAGAGCTGTCTGTCCTTGCCATTGTCATTTTCATAATTACCGATCGAAGTCAGCAACAAGACACACCTTTGACCTGCAACTATAATGACCAGGGGTGTTATCTCAGTTTTAATCGTCTGGCCGATGGCCTTTTCTAATTTCTCCCAGGTGTAATTACAGGTGTTATCTCCGTCTCCTTTGCTCCGGTAGTCGACCTCTGCCTTCAGCCTCATTGCGATTGTCATCTCTGCTGCCTCGTCTCGTCTCCCCTTTTTCCCTTTTGCCATTCGACCGCTATTGCTGTTTGTTGCTTGCTGCCTTCGTTACTGAAATCACATGGTGCTTATGTTTCTGAGTTACGCTGCGTTTTTTTTCCAGATTTCGGAAATATAAGAGGTTTCATTGCTAATGCGTTTAGTGCTTCTATTAGTATATATGTACACATTACGTACACACACATGTATGTACACGTATATATACATAACACATATGCATATACACAAATACCCACACACCGGCAGATATTTATGTACAAATAAATAAGTAAATAATATATATAAATTGTATCTATATATACATAAATATATGCCGGTGTGTGGGTATTTGTTTATATGCAAATGTACATACACAAACACACAGACTAATAGAAACAACTCTCTCTCTCTCTCTCTCTCTCTCTCTCTCTCTCTCTCTCTCTCTCTCTCTCTCTCTCTGGACATTGGCATAAAAAGATCAACAACATTTGAACTCCTTCTAGATTTGTCTGTACATTTGGAAACGATTTACGACAGTTCAGCATTGTGCCCTTGAGTTTCTGTTATACCAAGCACTTGATACTATTTGTATTCATTAGCTTCTTATTCATGTTTTATGAATTTATTTGATGTCTCTTATGATCTCCTCATCTTCTGTGAATCATGACATTGTGCCTAGCTTCCAGAAACGACAAATCTCAGATCGTTAAATTTATCTTTGGATTAAAACTGCAAAATATGTCGATCTTGTTCCTGAATATTCATGCAGTGTCAAAGATTATCTGCTGACGCTGCAGTGTTTATGTTTGTTCTATTGTATTATCATAGAAGATTCTTTTTCTTCCGTAACCGTCACTCTCCTTTGCTATCAGTGTACTCTGTTTCACATGCGCTTTTTATTTTTACCTCCTTTGTCCGATTCTTTCTCTCCGATACCCAGCTCGGCAAACACTCCTGTCACCTTGGATG
>NC_061092.1:33849097-33916597 GCF_015104395.2 Macrobrachium nipponense | reverse complement strand
GACTGATTTACACTTTAATTTTGTAACTTATAATTTATATGTACTCCTATAAATTCCTCAGTTTCACGTAAACTTCAGACTCTTACTTAAATTCCTGACTTTCACTTAAATTCTTGGCATTTCAACATCAGTGAAACGCATTCATAAAGTAAAGGAAACCTTTACAAAGCTCTGAGAACACCATGTGTACTGGAGATCTTTCGAAGACATAACTCTGCCATAGATATTTTTAAGTCTTTTGCTTGTCTTTCTTTGTTTCTATCTCTTTTTATTTACTTAGATTTCCTTGGCATCTTTTTATTCTTCAAAGAGGTATTCTCTTAAATGTTCTTGATGCTCATTTAATTTCTCCTTTTATTTATTTATTTTTTACTTCATTCGGTAATTTTTTTTGTGGCCTTTGGTATTTTTAAGGCTTTTCATATGTTTCAAATCTTAAGCGACTTTTTGTTATTAGCCCAAAATAATATATTTATTTAATTCATATGATACATCTTTTCTTTTAATACATATTACTGATTTTGGAGTGATTTAATATTGTATTTTTCCTGTTAGATATAAATACAGCACACATACACACACTTATACATATAATATATTATATTATAACTTATATTATATATATATTATATTATATATATATATAATTTATAATATATATATAATTATATATATATATATATAGATATATTATATATTTTTTTTTGATATATATAATATAATATATATATATATATATATATATATATATATATACAACACAGCCATATATAAATGTGTGTTTGCGCGCGCGCGCGAGCTATAATCACACGAATTCAACTTCAGAAGCCCGAAAATTAGTAGAAGGAAGCTGACGATTTCTTCCTGCCCAAAGAATCTCTTCTTCCTCACTCCCATTCCTCCTCCGCCTCCTCTTCCATCAGTCCTTCTAAACCTCCCCCTCCCCCCTTCAAGAAACTTCTTCGTCATCTCACGTATCATGATATATCTACCATCTGGGACGACTCTCCGCATTGTCACTTCATAACATCATTCTGCTGGGTGGAAGGTTGTGTCATGTCATGATGGAAGGAGACGAGGGAAGAAGAAAAGGTGTGGAGAGAGAGAATAATAGGATGCTAATGGAAGGATGAAAGGTGTGGCCGAAGAATTGATGGTCACATGCGCGTGTACTTATATATATATATATATATATATATATATATATATATATTATATATATATATATATATATATGTTATCATATATATATATATATATGTATATATAACTATATTTACTTATTAAGGAAATTCGTGGGAAAGTTAATAGGATTGATAATATTTAAGATAGCCTGATTCAAATGGCCATCTATTTAATTTGATGTCATATTTTTTTATTCAAATGTAAAGAAGCATCGAACGGAAAAGAACCATTTCCATGGTTTATGGATGTAAAAGTAGAAATGATTGAGCACACTTAAAAAGGTGAGATTTTCTTGAACAGAGATTGCATGTTTACTTTTTCGGAATATAAAGTTAATGTTTTCGTTAGGAAGGCACCCAGCCATCAAACACCTATTGCAAATTCTTTAAGTTAGTGTTCATTACAGCATTGACGATTCTGTTACGACCAGACTTGGTGTTTCATCTATTATTGCAATACAGCACGCGAACCCTACAGCAATAGGTATACCTGTGTTAAGTTGTAATATGCCACCTACTCGTATACCGTGCGTGGTTTATTGTGCCCGCTGTGCTTGGCCGTTTTCCAGCAGATGCATTGAAAGTGGAATGTAAGTGTGATTTCTTCAAACGATAAAATGCTGGATTCCTCACAGGTTATATCTCGGTATGAAACCCTCCCCAGAATAACTTAGTTGTACTGTGCCAAATTTGTATGTATTGATGCATTACAATGCTGGACTCACCTCTCTCTCTCTCTCTCTCTCTCTCTCTCTCTCTCTCTCTCTCTCTGTATATATATATATATATATATTATATATATATATATATATATATATACATATATATATACATACACATATAATAACCTTACTAACTAGAGTTTACCAAGACGAATTTGCTCATGTACTTAGAAGCTTGCAGTAATAACATCTTATATCCTTCATCCTACTTATCCTTAAGTCTTATATATAATTCATACCTCCGTCTCCCTTATTCCCCCCCCCCCCCCTCCCTTCATGTTGCACCTTCATCCCAAAGGCGAATATCTTGATGGCACTCGAAAAGCAAACTCTCGAAATGAATAATTCATTCATTCTTCAGCGACTTCTACAAGAGCAGGGACGAGTGGCTAGCAAGGCGCTTCAATCTCCGCTCCTTCTCCTTGAGAAGAGTAGATAATGTAGTCCAACCTCCTTCATGGTGCGACTCTTCTCTTCAAGGATTTGCTAACTACTGGATCCAGCCGTGTTCATGTTCATTTGTTTTTTAAGGGGGGGGGGGGGCAGTAGGGACGGCGGCGGGCGAGTCGTATGTGACTGCGACTGGTTCTGAACGAATTTCGCTGTCGACTAGAAATGGTCGATTTGGGTCGCATACTTCAAAATGTTATAGTATTTACGTATATATGTATATTATTATATATATATATATATATATATAATGTATTATATTATATATATGTATTATATATATAACCTTATATATGGTATTGTATGTATTTCTATATATTATATATTTATTTATTATATTACTTATATATATATATATATATATATATATATATATATAAAATGTGTGTGGTGTGTGCGTGTTGATTATAAAATTACTTTCAGCTGCAAAGTATAACACATAAGGACGTGTTCAGAATTAGAAGACCCTGGTTAGATATATACAAGCAGAGAGAGAGAGAGGAGAGAGATGAGACAGAGAGAGAGAGAGAGAGAGAGAGAGAGAGAGCGAGAGAGAGAGAGAGAGAGATTCCTGTAAATCATTGCGCGGGAGAGTTGGCGCCGTGTCGTCTTCAGTCTTAATTAGGCGTGATGACCACTTCCAGTTGATTTATGCCGAGTTTTAGGTATCTCGTTTCGAACTCAGCAACTTCGACGCATCCGAATCACGGAGATGGAATTGAGGACATCATTTAAGCTGGTGTAAGGAAGGGGTTAGGAGTTGGGGGGTGGACGGGAAGTGGGATACGGGGCGGGGAATGGGGGGTGGGAATCGGTTCGTTTCCCAGTGCCTTATACGGACAGTAAGGATAGATTCCGACCGAGGCTTGATCATCTTTTATCCATTAGGAAGAAAATGATCTAGAGAAAAAATAAGAGGGCTCTCTTGGTTTCTTGAGCTTTTGAATATTTTTTTCCATTTATTTTTTAGGTACTTTGTTAATTATAGATTATTTGAAATTAATTGTGGAAATGTCACGAATGCTTGTAATTATTTTCGTATGGATTTGTGTACACGCTTACTAACTTCAGTATCTAGCTTCTACATTATCATTATGATTTCATTGAACTGACGAGCAAAATACTACCGCTTCTTCTTGGGGATAGGCTAGGCTAGAAAGAAGGGCGTAGTCCCAATAGCACTTTCTTGTTACAGCGACTTTTATTAATATTTGCATAGCAATGTATATGTGCTCTCATTTATATGAAGTAGTTCATCCTGTCACTTCACATAGTCGATACTTCTTTTTTAATATCTTTACTTTTTTCGTTTGTTAAAGTATGATTTTTAAAATAATTTACTGTATGATATTATTTTGCGTGTTGACATATTTGCTCATATCAATATATTTTATTGCACCCGTGGAACTTTTCCAATTTTATTACTTTGTTTAACTGTAGATTTAACGTTTGTTATAAATATCCAATTCTCACTGTTAGGTCAATACCTGATGTTCATGCTTTGGAATCAAGTTGTTCCAGTATTTACGTTTAATGATAGTCTTGGGCTAGTACGTTGGATGTTGATTACGGTACAGTTGTACTTTGCAATATTTTTTATGCACTTTTTTTTCTGTGTATGAAGTTGGTGAAAATATGTCATGTGAATTGCATGAGCCTGAAGTACATGTACCTGGAGATGAATTACAATTATGTCAGATGAAATTGCGAGAGCATATATCCTGACCCCAGAGCTAAGGAATTTTCTACCTGCTTATACCCCCGTAGGGGGGTAGTGTCTCACACGGCGCACTGTAGTCATTACTTAAAGTTCTTTGCAGCATCCCTTTGGCCCCTAGCTGCAACACCTTTCATTCCTGTTACTGTACCTCCGTTCATATTCTCTTTTTCCATTTCACTTTCCTCCACCCTCTCCTAACAGTTGTTTCACAGTACGACTGCGAGATTTTCCACCTGTTAGGCTTTTAAAACCATTTACTCTTAATTTCCCTTTCGGAACTGAATGACCTCATAGGTCGCAATGCTTGGCATTTGCCATAAATTATATATTCCATTTCATTCCATTCTACTTGCTTATGTATTTTCTGACTTTCAGAACCTGTCTCCCTTTAAGAGGCCAAAAGTCTATGACATTCTTCGTGGTCCAACCTAGTCTTCCTCTTCTTCTAGGCTTGAAGAAGACATTGGGTTGCTCGTCTCAATTATCTCTTTGGTAACAGTCTCTCTCTCTCTCTCTCTCTCTCTCTCTCTCTCTCTCTCTCTCTCTCTCTCTCTCTCTCTCTCTTCGGTGGAAATTTAAAAGCTAAGATCTTGAAACTATCTGTAACATTTTGATGAAATAATCAGTTTTTTTTAATGCTTTATTCGCTAATGAGTGAATAAAAGGTTGGGAAATATCGTCAAAGAACCAGATTGATATTTTGTCACTCACGTACTTTAAATTTCTTCATGTGTTAACTAAAATGATAGTTTGCATGTAAGGTGTTATCAGCGTAACCATCTGCATTTAATAAATTACCTCCAACTGTTTCATGACTTTAGAGTAGGACTTCATTAATGTAGATGAAATCTCTCCCTCTCCCCATTCCCGTCTCTCCTTTACGTACAATTTCATCGTTTGAAGATTCGTGCTTTTCAACATCTTTTGCACTCCACAGGAAATAATAATAAAAAACGAATCTGAGAAAAGTCTGAAGGGTGAGAAGGGTTCCGTGTCATTTTGCATGACTTTTATGGGTGGGTTCTGACGTCTGCTGATAAGGATGCCAACGCCATGATCAACTACCCTCCCATTAATCACCGGGGCGATTAATGGTGATGATTCATGGGGTTAATGATTACAGTAGTAGACCCCGAGTATTCTGTCCTGATATCTTGATCGCGGTCCTAGTCTTATATTACTTGATGTATGGGCTTTTTTCGTGTTAATAATTTATGGGATAATTTCTTGCCAGCGAATCTGTTACATTGATTCGGAGATTGGGATTCATCTGTTTGCTGTAATGCTAAGGAGAGACACAGTATTGGCCTATGGTGCGTAAATTCAGTGCGAGATGAAGTAGCAATTTTTAAAAACAACTCTACGGGAAGAGAACTCATGCTTTCAAAAAAACGGCTTTAAGGCGTCCTTCATTACTTTAAATCAATAAGTATTTTAGATTAGGTTGCAATGTCTGTTCCCTTGATCCGTCATTTTGTTGTTGGAATCTCTCTCTCAAAACGGAAATGAATGTTATGATATCACGATAATATTTTCTCTCACATTGGGTAAAACATATGTATTATATTAACCGACTACCTCCTGCTCTCTTTCTCTCTTTCTTTCTCTCTCTCTCTCTCGGTCTTTGTTTCTCTCCCTCGTTCTTAATGGAAACTATTTATGGTACTGTAGTAACCAGTCTCTCTCTCTCTCTCTCTCTCTCTCTCTCTCTCTCGCCGAAAACCATTCTGAGTCGGTGGAAATTTTTACAGACATTAGCCATCTCTCTCTCTCTCTCCTCCTCCCTTCCTCTTCTCTCTCCTCTCTCTCTCTCTCTCTCTCTCTCTCTCCAAAAACCATTCTGAGTGAGCGGGAATTTTTATAGACATTACCCATATCTCTCTCTCTCTCTCTCTCTCTCTCTCTCTCTCTCTCTCTCTCTCTCTCTCTCTCTTCTCTTGTGGCATACTCTTAGGAAGGTTATTAATTATATGCTTCCTTCTAATTAGTTTCTTAATCAATTCACCAGTAATTACCTGTTCCATAGGCCTGGAAAATTACCCACTTAACCCTTCTGTAATATAATTAGCACCTATTACCTCTAGATAATGAGCTACTTTATTTCCAGTCACTCTAATTTACGGCAAGAAGGTCTTTCTTTCGGCCTCTCGAGAAACTTTGCATTTACATGAAACCTGGTCGAATCATAAGTTGGAATTCCATGCTACAGTCGTTGTTCTTGTTGTTGTCTCTACTACTACTACTACTACTACTACTACTACTACTACTACTACTCTACTTCTACTACTACTACTACTACTACTACAGCATAAAAAATGTCTTAACCAGCTAATTGCGATTACCTGAATATGATATGGCATAAGACAATGAAACGGGTATATTAAAATAATCCGTTGCAATAACCTGTCACGATACGAAGCTGTGTAGTTCACCAAAGGTAACTTTTAGCATGATTTTTTTTTCCACGTAATTGCCATTACGAATCAAAATTAAATGGTGTAGTATTACTACAGTAAAATTAAAAGTCAGTTTTTTGGGGGGAAGCGAAGCAACTGTCTTGAAGATTTGAGAAGACAGTAGGACACACTTCTTCCTGGGTAGCAATTGTGTACATCATGCCACTCGCCGGGGTGGAGATTTGCTGTTTATGGTTTCATTTTCTTTTTAGCTTCTATGTCACTCGTGGTTGACTGTTTGCAAAACGAGTGAGGTGGATTAACTTGCAGAGATATGTTAGTATTCTCTCTCCCCCCTGATGAGTATTTGTTATATTGTTCGCGTCTTTTTTCGAGATTTTCATCTTCTTTTTGCTTTATACGTCTCTCATGGATGACAGTTTGCACGGCGAGTAAAGTAGTTTAATTTCATTGGATATGTTAGTATTTTCTTTCTCTCTCCTGATGAGTGTTCATATTGTTTGCGTCTTTTTCAGACCTTGTTAATTTTCCAGTAGGGTGCATATCACGCGAATTTATAAAATCGTATTTTAAGAGGTTCGTGATGAACAGGCTGATAACGCAATTTGATTATGTAATCAAAGGCAGCTGATCATAGGCTTTAAGTCCCGTTAAGTTATATGTTGAGGTAAACAAACATGATTACCTTAAAATACCATTTAACGCAGCATAAAAGGAATTCAGAACTGTCACATTAACTAAGAGAATATTTTCCCTACATCGCAAAGCCTTTTTACTCCCAATTTCCCTTTCAGTGCTGAATGACTTCATAGGTCCCAGCGCTGGGCTGTTGATCATAAATTTTATAATCCATTCCATTCCTTAACAATATAGTCGAGATGAGCACTTCATTCGAAGAACTGTTCATTTCATCGACTTCGTAATCGACCACTCGTGCTCGACATTGTCGTTCAGTGCGCAAATATTTCCCTCGCTAAAGCTAAAGCAATTAACGGTCGTGAGTTGATGGAAGAAGCAAGAATCTTAAGGTTTGATTTTGGGAGGTGAGGGGTGGAGGGGGGGAGGGGCGTTGAATTATAGAATATGGGTGGGCGTAGGGAGGGGGAGAAGGCGCGTGCTAGAGCAGGGTTAGGGATGAAGTGTTGGACAGTTTGGGGTAACATGGTGAATGGGAGTTGTAGAACGGGGAGGGGTTGGGGTGGGGGTCTGGCTGATGGTGAGAAATCTGTTGGGTCGCAGCGGGGTTTTTGTGGGAGTAGGTGTGGGGGTGGATGGATGAACAGGAGGTTACTCTTGGGGGAGGGGGACTATAAAGACCCGCGCTTTGTGGCGGGAGATAATTGTGGTCGAGTTTTGTTAAAACTGCGGATTTGTTAGAATTTGTCTTGTCTGTAAGAGGAGCTTTTACTTATTTCTCTGTCTTAAATATAAATATTTACTTAAATATTTCTTTTTCAGAATTAGATCCTTCCCAATTTTCAACCGTCCCATTCTTCCTCCGGAATAAAAGTTTGTGTAATGTAATATTACTATTACATAATACTCCTCCCACTTTTTGTTATGCTCACAGTACATTGCTAGCAATACGTCTTTCTGGCAATCTTAATCCCTTTTAAGTATAATTTTAACTAATTAGGAACTCAATTTATCCATTGATGTGAAATGTATGTGTGCATTCATAAATACATGTATACTTGCATGCATGTATTTATGAATGCATGCATGCATGCTTGCTTGGTGTCTGGAAAATAAGTTTTTCTTATTTTCTGAAAGTTTTCGAATGTTATAAGGGGCTATGGGTCTCTCCCAGTCATTTTTCTTTACCTGTGATGACAGTTGTCTTAAATTTCGTTTATGAAATCATTTGTTTTACAAAAAAAAAAAAGATACCTTCAAGGAACACGTTTATGAAAGTTGCTTTCTTGAAGTCTCTCTCTCTCTCTCTCTCTCTCTCTCTCTCTCTCTCTCTCTCTCTCTCTCTCTCTCTCTCGCTATATATATATATGTGTGTGTGTGTGTGTGTGTGTGTGTGTATACACACACATACACATACATTGAGCTACAAATTTCCTTTAATATCTAATTCGTTCTACCTCGGAATTAATATATTTTCATATATATTAACCGAAGGGGAATTTTTTTAGTCGATAAGAAACTCGTGAGCCGACGAATTTCTTATGGACTAAAAAAAAAATCCCCTTTGGGTAACATTTATGAAAATGTATTAGTTCTGAGGTAGAACGAATTAGATATTAAAGGACTTTATTTGTAGCTCGATGTATATTATATGATTTACGGTAATGTGATATGACTCATATATATATATATATATATATATATATATATATATATATATATATATATAATATATACATGTATACATATAGATTAGATTGATAGATATAGATACAGAACTAGATGTAGGTATATATACATAAATATATATATATATATATATATATATATATATATATATATATAATCATATATAATATATATATATATATATATATATATATATATATATATATATATGGATTGATAGATATAGATACAGAAATAGATGCAGGTATAGATATAGACATTGCAGAAATCCAATCACTAATTATTCTTCTGCCTTCGAATGGAAGATTCTCGCCCAGTGTCATTCATTAAACAGAATGCAAGAGTAGTGATTTTTCTCTCAATAATCATGTGTCCTTTTCGTTATCAATGAATTACCGGTGACAACTCCGGAGAGTTTTGGTACGACGACTGACGAGATGAAATTCCAGGGAATGATGCACATGATGATAGTAATGATCAAGGGAGGGAGCAGGAGGAGAAAGGATAAGAGAATAACACAGGATGCTGTGTGTGTGTGTGTGTGTGCGTGTGTGTGCGTGTGGATGGTCAGGTGGGATTGTAATGGGGGAGAATCCTTGCTCCTCCCCTTGGTGCTACCACGGGTATAAAGAAGTGGTTGGTGCTCCTCCCAGCAGTTCATACCTGACCGCCTACCCACAAAGGTCTTCGCGCTGTCCTTGCAAGGAAGCGCCGTGGAATCCTACGCATCCATTCATCGGAGCCCCTGGAAGCAGTTGTAAGAGGGCGCGCTTGGGTCTTCTGTTCTGTCTGTGAAGTCAAGTGCTGTGAAAGAGTCTGACTGTGATTTGGTGATTTTTTTTTCTACGTGACCCCACACACAGTTGTTGTCCAGGAACAAACTTTCCCCGGGTCTCTTCATCACCTCGGGAAAATCGATTAGCGCTCGGATTATCGTAGCCTGCGTTGAAAAGCCGCAGTTTATGAAGATCGTGGATTCTCGATAGCCACTCTTGGCGTTGTACGAGATGGACGGCGCTGGTGCTGTATATGAGCAGATGGTTCACGCCTTCACCGACGCCTACACAACTGCACTTTATTCTTCACGCCAGCCCTCAACCTTCTATCCTGCACGCCCACCCACTCCTGACAGTGACTACGGGTCTTTGAGTCCCGCCCTAAGTCCACCCCATAGTCCTACAGCCACACCTGGTGACGCTTGGGCGCAATTCACTATGGCACAACCAATGCAACAAACTTCGACAACCACCGCCGCTGGTTATGTTCCGTATTCCGAATACACGCAACTCTACGCTACATCAGGAACTGCAGGTATTTTCACGCACGCTGGAAGTCCAAAGCCCGTGTCCTTAACCAGTCCAAGAAGTCCAAGCATTCCTAGAAGTCCAAGTATCCAGCAGCAACAAAAACCCTCCAGTTATCAGAGTAGATCATTAGTGACGTCGAGAGCCTCCGTGGCAGTGCCATTCGTCTCCTTAGAAAACAAACGCGAAACTCAGCCGAGATACGGCGACCCCGCCATCCAGCCGAGTGCCATCAAGTCGCCGAAGGGGCAGCGCGGGAGCAGCCGTTGCAACCGGAAGCCACGGGCATCCCGCGAAGTGACCGAGGGCGTGAGAAAGAAGAGGAGGCTGGCCGCCAACACTCGAGAGAGAAGAAGAATGGATAACCTGAACAAGGCCTTCGATCGTTTGCGTTCCGTTCTTCCGCAACTTTGCGACGATCGCAAGCTCTCGAAGTACGACACCTTGCAGATGGCGCAGACTTACATCACCACGCTCGCCGATCTCCTCATTTGACGGGATCGGTCTCGTCTTTTGTCTTTCCAAAGATTCTCAAGTTGTTTTACTGCATGACCAGATCCCGTCTGCAACTCCTTGTAGATTAATCTGACGAGGGGGCAAAATGTAAATAGATATTGTTTATGATATTGATAAGGATAGAAAAACGGAAGCGTAAGTTTCAGATCTCACTGATATTTATTGTAAAGAAAAGGAGATTTTTTTTTCTTTGTGAGTTTAGGTTTGTTTTTGAACTCCTTATACATAAGAATAGAAAAGACTTGTGTTTTCATTGGAAAATAATCCAGTGTAACTGAAATGGAAGAATTAAGGAAACATATATGCCGTATCTATTATGTTAATAGTAATATGTAATTGTAGGCTGTATGTTCATTTATATGTATCTCCATTTGCACAAATCTAAGGTTGCATTTGAAACTCAATGTAAATGTCAAGTACTTTTACTTTTTCATCGTCAGCTGTGAGCGTAAAAAAGACACATTTTGAAATAGGGTCTGTGAATGTACTGTTGTGATGTTAATTATAAATACGTATTTTTTTTCTTTATCTGCCATGTTGTACAAATAGCTTATGTTCCAGACTACCTTTAAGCTTTCTGTGTGATGGCTGAAATTTGTACGTGTGCCAAAATTGGTTGTTTTTTGTTGTGATCATTGTAGGCCGAGTCTAAGTTTTTGTTTTGTTTATAGAAAAGAGGACATTACAATGAATGAGAAGCATGATGTATACTTCAAAGAGTCTTCTTCAGTATTAGGGCATAATATTGAAGTCTTTCTAGTCAAACTTCCCTTCCTGTAAGAATTAAGATTATAATAAAAAGATGAAGAAATAAACATTGGCATCTTAATCCTTATCCTCCAAATTTTAGGTCGTAAAATACAGTAATTGATAACAATGATTTGCACTAAAAGCAGAACCCACTTAAGCGAAATTACCCACCGAAAAACACAATTCAGCTTTATTGCCCTGTATCACAAGGAGCAATTTACAGCAATCATTAGTAGCATTAACGACCTTAAAAGCCTCTTCAATGGCGGGTCATTACCGCTGCTCATGATGGCTTAACAACGTCGTTTTGTCGCTACGATGTAATTGCGTAGGGTCATTTTTCTTTATAGAAAGATCACTATTTAATGTTGTATTGAAACTCCTCCCGCGAACAAGAAGGGCTGTGAAGATTATTTAATCATTAAGATGAATGACACCTCTGTTATCTTGCAGCTGTTATGAATTGAAAATTACAATGAATAAGATATGTATTTAAAAAAAGAAAAGAAAAAAAAAATTCTAAAAACATGATAATGCCGGTGACCACAGTATACTGAGGTACTGTTCCTTTCTAATTGTGTTGTATTTTTGTAGATTTTTTTTTATCCTTTTACGATACACGTATATTTTTATATATTCTTGTGAACAAATCCAGTTATCCTGTTTGAGGAACATAATAGCACCAAAGATTTTGGAATAACCACTCTGAACTTTTGAGGGAATACATTGTCACCAGCCATACTTGAAAACGGACTTCATAAATATGAATTGATGAAGGGTCTGAAGTATTTTAACAAGGTAATACCAGACCGAAACATTATATTAAAAATATATTTTAATAAAGAAAAGCATATACTAAGATTAAAGAATTAAATAAAACTGTGATATGAGGCGTGGTCAACTAAAAGAGATAATTAACTACCAACTAATAAATACTACTGCTCCCCACAAAAATGATTTTTAAGCCCACAAATCAAAACTGATTAATCAGATAACGAGAAAACTTGGTAGCTATGTGCTAACTAACCAAAGAATAATCAACCATAGGTGTTCTCAGATTCAAGTCACTGACACCAAACAGTAGATACTTCTGAATCCTACCTTACGCAAGGTAGAAGAACCTTAGGTTCAAGTCTTATTTTCTTAAGAAGACACTGAACAAGGCTGTGCCCAGACATCAGCCGCCAGTCATAGTACATCTCATCCTTTACAATTGAGAAGGGTCGAGTAAGAAAAGGATATTTTCTTTCATTGAGAGATTATCGTTCTCAAAATTCAATGCTTGAGATGAATTATGTAGCTTATATGAATCACGGGCTTTGCCGTAATAGAAAACATTTATTAAAGTAGTCAATTTCATCTACATTTCATTTCATGCTACATACTGGCGTCTCAGCTACTCTGCCATCCACTCTTCAATTCAGGTCACCAGGTAGTGTCTCTAAAACAGAATGGGAAGGTTTGTCACTAGGTTTACAGGGAAGCTTTTATTGTGGAAAACGAAACGCGATGAAAATTTGAATTTGTTTTTGGAAGACACAAATTTTATAAAAATGATTTCCAGTTTTTAAAAAATCCAAAATAGCTTAGTCATTAAACTATGGAACTAAATGGTGTTCTAAACGAATACATGCTCGGTAGGCGTACGCAAACACATCATTATATATATATATATATATATATATATATATATAATATATATATATATATATATATATATAATCTATATATATACACATATATATATATATACATATACATATACGTATACATATATATATGGTGTGTGCGCGTTCTCTTGCCTATCTATATTGTGAGTGCGTGTATGTGAGTGCTTTTGTATTTGCAATGCGAAATGCTGCAGGCTTGAAGGGTTATTGGGGAATAAACTAGGGAAGATTCTAATTTGTTATGCAAATACAAAATGCTTCGTTTTTTTCTTCTTGCACAAGTGATTCAGAAGTTCTATCATTTATATACACCAGTGAGTACGTTCCACTATATATTAACTGAAATTGTGGATATTAGCTTTGGTTTAAAAAAGTTTATTGAGGCAGAAAGCGAAAGAACATCGAAGAAGGAATATTTTGAAGCTCTGTACTATTTTATTTGTATGTTTTTACAGTTTTATATACACAAACACACATTTGTATGTATGTATGTGTGTCTGTGCAGTTCGTGCGTGCTGAATTTTGTTTCTATTGTAATGTGCATATACATTTCGTGTAAGAAAATGCAAGGAGGATCGAAAAGGATTTGAATGAGTTCCACGTGTATTTTTCCGGAACTATAGTACCTACTAATTACCTTATGAAGATGACACCGACAAGTCAGTTTTAATCCTTATTTTTCCATTTTTCATCAAACTTTCGACTTCATCGTAAGTAATTTGCAAGTTAAGCACAAACATAACATATACTTCGAATTCTAAGTATTTTTTCCTTAGTCTCACTTTTCGTTCAACTTGAACATTTTCGAACTGTTTCCGAAGTAAACAAAGTTTCTAGATTCGCTCAAGTCAGGCAAGGAAATGAACGTTTCAAGCTATAAAATGGGAAACCATTGTTTGTAGAAATAGGACGAACAATTATGGTTAGAAAAAAAAAATATATGACATCCTCTGAATAATTGGGAGATGTGAGCCATTTCTTTCTCTTGTCCCAACGGACTCGTCATCTTCATTATCATCATGACCGTCATCATTTAAATTGATGAATCAACATTTCGCTTTATTTTTTCCCCTGCTGTGTTTGACAGAAGCCCTTCAGCGTAATTAGATTAAGAATGACTGTTAAGGGCCTTTTCGTTTTGGTGAAGGACGAATTATATGAAGGTCCTGTCAGTGACTAGTTCGCCAGCTTGTAAAATGAATTAGACTAGAAAGTTCTTCAGATTCATATGATCTCGTACGCGCAACGTACTACATATATATATATATATATATATATATATATATATATATATATATATATATATATATATATATGTGTGTGTGTGTGTGTGTGTGTGTGTGTGTGTGCATATATATAAATATATATATATATATTATATATATATATATATATATGTATATATATGTATATCTAATGCACACACACACACACACATATATAGATATATATATATATATATATATATATATATATATATATAATATATGTGATATATATTCTCATACAAGGCAAACTATATATGTAATATATATATTATATATGACACATTCTGTTGATTTTACTTTGTATTTTCCTTGGCAACGAATGAGGCAGCCAGTACACCTATAGATGTTATTGTAACCATTTCTGATATACTGCTTCATTGAGGTGTATGAAATCATCACTCACTTATTTTCTTTTATGATTGTACTAAATCGAGTACAAGAAATGTGAAATGAAATCCTTCGAAAAACTTGGCCCTTGTTGTGTGTAAGAATTTACCTGACATTAATTTTACTGCAAGGATTGTTAAGTGATAAGTTGTATTACAAGTATTAAAAGCTAAATTTTCCTGAGTTTTTCTTTTTTACGAAGGGATGATTAATAAGCGCTTGAAAAAGCTTAATAGATTTCCGTGTCTGTTGAACCTCTAGCTAATGTTCAACCTTTTATGTTTTCCACATATCAGGTTTGGTAGTTGTGCTGAGAACTTTAAATGTCATTAGCATTTATCACTTCAATTACATGTGAGATTACGTCATTAATCACAGAATCCGACGGGATGCGTCGCGTACAATTCTACGGGAGGAGCACACCCACATTCAATCTTTCGCCTCTTGTGTATCATATTCAGTACTCATTTTATGTTTGATCATTTCCGCAGGCAATGTCGTGTATTTTATATATATATATATATATATATATATATATATATATATATATATATACTATATATTATATATATGTGTGTGTGTGTGCGCGTGTGTGTTTTCAAATCGGGAAAACCCTGAAGTACATAAGAGTAGAAAATAATCAACATTGTTCTTAGTAGGTTACACTTCCATGGTTGTCAGCATTGTACCGCTGTCACTATTCTGTAAGTCTTAAAAAAGTTTCTCTATGCTTCCTGGAAAAACTTCCAGTCTTGGTACGGTGAGTTGTGACACCTAATCACTATCTATCCTTCCTTAATATTTTTTTCTCGGATTATTGAAAGACATCAGTACTGCGTTAAGCTTTTATGCCTTTATATTCAACAGTTGCATGTTTGTCATTATTGATAGTAATATATATTTACACATATTCTTTGTTTTACGCATATTACCCGTACCCCTCATTTCCGTGTCAGCAGTAGCACATGAGTGCTATTTATTCCATGACACCTTATTTTATGAACCTGCACAAAACAAGGTGTCCTCAAAACAAGTACCAAAGATGAGACGTCTGAGCTACAATAATCGGATGCACAAAGGGTGTCTGTCTTGCATAGGTAGTGGAAATGGTCACTTTGTACGGTGCAAACACCATCGATAAATGGCTTAGAAAAATTTCTTGAAAAATATTGCATGTTTCATTGCACGAACTTTTGTGTTAGCAGTACTGCATAGACATTTGAAATCACACACGCTGTGACTCTGGTTACTTCTCGAGCCTCCTTGTGAATCTTGGTCGTTCGCTCAACACGCCAAAGTCGGTTTCAAGTTATAGAAATTCTCGTGTTTTCATTTTTGCAATGATATTGAATTTAATTCTAATTCAGCCATCCTCCTTCATCCGGTCTTGGGGTCGATATTTGACAGGAGGCTCTAAGAAGTATTACCCTTGCGTTCAAAACACTGAGGTTTTGGGCAGAGTTACTCGCTACTGACCTGTGCTCTTGTAGACGGTCACGAGATTTTAGGTGCGCAAATGGTGTCTGGCATTCAATGGTGGGTTAACCAACCAATTACCAGCTTAAATGACGAAGACAAACTCCGTATCATAAGTGATACTATAGACCTTTTGTTAGGAGCAACATGAACTTCCGGGGATATTTACTGTCAGCTTGATACATTTAAAGTCGCCCTTGTATGCTTTCAAGAAAACCTTTGCTGCCATTGAACTTTTTTCTGGTCATATATGACGTTATTACAGTGTAAGTTAAGCCTGGATCAAATTACTCTTATCTTGTGTAATCCATTGATTTTAAATATATTTCATCAGACTTTCTTTTCATTTTGGGTAACGAGAATTTTTCCCGTGAACATTGTAGGTCTTTTGTTGTCGAAGTTACGTATAATATGCCTTGGAAACATTATGGGATATATATTTTCCTTTTGAGGTTTGTTGTTAAACCAGTCAGAGTTGCTCCCTCGGTGCTTGGAGTCCTTGTCTGGCAAAGCTTGGGATTAAGTCCTGGATTTGCAGTCTTCCATTGCTTCGAACGTTAGTCTTTGAGTAAGATAGCCATGTTTAACTTTAATATCAATAATTTTCGAATTGTTGATTAAATTCGCTGTTGAGGCCAAGAGAAAATAATGGATTCAAAGAATTTTGCGTTAAGCGTCCTGCCTGGTCCAAAGCAAACCTGACTCTTTCTTCTAAGGCAATTGGCGTATAGTGGTGCGTTTGTACCTTTGGGGAAAAATGGTAAAATCTGCATATTATTATTGTATTCCTGGACGATCACGTTGTTGTAGGGGAATTGATTATCACATAAACAAGCAACCAATAGCCCTTTAAAATTCAGATATCCTTGCCTCTGTGATATCTTTATTTTTTTTATAAAAGTTATACACAGTAATATATCACTTTCTAATCTTTTCAAATAAGTATAATGGTTATTTCTATATTAGGGCTTACAATCATTATCATTAAGGCTATTTATTCCTTAGTTGCAGTAATTTATGAGAAGACCATGCGCTTATTTCCCTAAAAACCTATTGGTAGGAGGATAATACACAGCTAAATAGAAAGAAAGATTCAACATCTCAAGAATGGTTACTTTGGTGGAAGACTCACCATTTCCACTGAAATCAAGATATCCACCGGTCCGGTCAGTATGTTTTTTTTTTGGTCCTCAAAAAACAGTCGTTCCTTCTCTGCCTGGATCATACCCAAGCCTACTCGTCGGTGAGAGAAGACTAGAAATACCAATTAACGATATGAGGTACTAAAACCAAAGATATATCGCTTTGAATTTCACGCTCATAGTTCCAAATCATTATGATAAAAGCAATCAATGGATAATTAAATGCTTTCGGCCTAATAAGGCATGAAATGAATGTGGCTATGCCGATTATGACTGTTGTGTGTGTGTGAGAGAGAGAGAGAGAGAGAGAGAGAGAGAGAGAGAGAGAGAGAGAGAACTACGCACTCGTCGAGTAATTATCAGGCGTGATTTACCGTCTATGTCCCTTTCCAGTGCGAGTCCTGTTCGTGTCCTCATTTTGATGACGCCATCCATTATGCCTTCAATTGCGGTGTTAATTATATGTGATAACACCTTGCTGGGCAATGAATTAGTCTCCTTATGGAAGTGTTCTTTGTTGATACTGATTGTTTAGCCGTGATCAGGTCAGATAAGCAGAAACGAGAGCATTTATTAGGGTATGTGATATGAACCTCATGTGGAGTCTGATGTGGATTCATGTGGTATGTTGCCCATGCCTGTTGTGTTGATGTATTGTTCTTGCTTACTCAGTAATGAATTTTTTTCTCTCTTGAGATAGAAATTGAACTTGGATGATATCCTTCGAGAAAAGTTGTCCAGAAAATTTATTGCGAAAGAATACGAGTTTTAATCAGCTGGAACTTACATTAATTTGTCACTACGCGAAATATTTATGTGCAAGATGACTAGCATACTTCATGGTAAAAGGGAATAGCTGGTTGCATCCTGAAATTGTAGCAAAAATAAAAGCTACAAAAAAAGTAGATCAATAGATAAAATAAATGCAAAAGCAAACACGAGACCTCTATTTAAGTAAACATAAATATATATTCAATAAATTTAAGCAAATAAACTTCATATTCTCCACAGATTATTAATTAGGTGACGTCAGTATAAAGTTGAGAGCTGGTTTTGTGAGTCGACCTACCTGTGTGTTCAGCTGGGTAGAGTTTTGGAATCTTTTTTTATTTTTAGTGTTTCATAATAACATCCTGATGAAGTCACTCGCGCTCCTCCAAAAAGAAAATTAAATAGCTACCAGATTTTACAAAGATCAGGAACAAATTTGCTACTGGCTTTGTAAGTGTTTTGAGAGGTTGAACTCTGGAAGGGAGGGACATCACGACCAAATTAGCTGATCTCATGCCACGCTCCAACTGAAAAGTCACACTGGGGATTCGGAGGGATTTATGATGCGAGATAGTGCCTTTGAGTTCAAACCTTCTTAATTGTATCCTTGAAAAATGTGTCATCAGTTCGTATCAACCAGAAAGCAACATATCGTTCATAATGCTTCTTGTATTTGCTAAGAGAATATTAGTGACACATTCATCCAGATCATTCATTGTCACAGTATTAGATACTTTTCTTGTCATTTTCTTATCATTGTCATGGTATCACAGCCTTTTTATTTTCTCGGTAAAAGTGCTCGAGTTAGAGTTTTGTCTTTCTTACACAAAAATGAATATTGACCTTTAAGCCATCGATGGACTTTTTCTTTTTTTAAGGAAACACACAATCTCACCTTTGTGCACATGCATTAATTAATTAGCTAATGTCACAAGCTTAACAGAAAAGTAGGAGCATTCCTGTTTTTATTATGGGTCATGTTACCCAACACTTTTGGTCTTTCACCTAAATCACCTCATTCTTTCACGTTCCAAGATCCAGTGGTGAAATTATTCATCTTACTCATCTTATTCCAATTTGAAAATGTATGTATATGTCTACATGCGGGTGTATATATACATATATATATATATATATATATATAAAGTATATATATATAAATTATATATATATATATATATATATATATATAATACTTATATATATATAATCGATATATATATATATATATTTATATATATATATATATATATTGTATATATATATATATATATATATATATATATATAAAAAATATATATATATATATAGTTATTATATGTTATATATATATATATATATATATATATATATATATATACTATATATATATTATATAATATATAACGAGTGAAATCGGTTTTTCGGTAAATAAACAAATAAGCAACAGTTTTAGCCATGATCTGATTTTTCACAGGGGACGATGTGGTAAATCTTTGATGTCTTACAAAATTTGCATTGGACGTAACACTGCAGTGTTGTAACCAAATTGCAGTATATTTTAAATTTGCAGTCTTATTATATTCAGTTTAAAATATATAATCCCATTGGCCTCATGAACCGTTAGTGTTTTGAAATACTTTCCATCTTACAAGTTGAAAACTATCATGTTGAGAAATTTTGCCACATTTCACATTGTCAGAAAACATGTCTATGCTGCGAATGGTTCGGATATATATATATATATATATATATATATATATATATATATATATATATATCTATATATATATATATATATATATATATATATATATATATATATATATATATATATATATATATATATAATATATATATATATATATATATATATAATGGTGTGTGTGTATGTGTGTGCCTGTGAATGAGTGAGTGAGAGACCGTGTCTTTTATGATTATTCAATGGTAATACTTGCATAATAACAGTACTTATCTTGTGTCTGTGTTGATCAGAAGGAATGAAATTTTGATTATTCGTCAATCCTGATGTCCTCTTCTCTCTCTCTCTCTCTCTCTCTCTCTCTCTCTCTCTCTCTCTCTCTCTCTCTCTCTCTCTCTCTCTCAAAAGGAATGCAAAATATCAACTCTCAAAGAAAACCCTCAAAATGCAAGATCAGTAAAATACTTTTCCCTGTTGACTTAATCCTTGTTGATTTATGTAATCCTTGAATTTATTGCGGCGCCCAGTGCTTGAATCTCCCCCCCCCCCCCCCCCCCCTCCCCCACTCTCTCTCGCTCTCTCTCTCTCTCTCTCTCTCTCTCTCTCTCTCTCTCTCTCTCTCTCTCTGAAGTAATGCAAAATGCAAAGTCTCAAAGAAAAACCCTCAAAATGCGAGACCCGTGAAATACTTTTCACTATTAACATAATCCTTCTTGATTTATGTGAATCTTGAATTTATTGCGGCCCGGTGCTTCTCTCTCTCTCTCTCTCTCTCTCTCTCTCTCTCTCTCTCTCTCTCTCTCTCTCTCTCTCTCTCTCTCTCAAGAGTGACTCGGCAGTTGCATTTGCGCTCAGAGGCATCATTTCGTTTTCTGATTGATGCCTTTCCGTGTGTCAAGGAGAAACTGAGTTCCTGCGATTAATGCAAGCGCCTGCGCTCTCATTGGCGATCGGGAGCCGTGAATTACGAAAGTCCTCTCCCCCTCCCCCCCTTCTTAGTGCTATAAACATCGCTGTAATTGTTTGTAATGATACGCTGCCCGGCAGTGAATTAATCTCGCTTGTTTTTATGTTAATCGTTGTTTAATCTTGCCACTTCAGTGTTACCGGTGATAGTTTACTTACCATGTTTCCCTAGTTTGCTAAACTGTATTGTGGAAAATGTTAGTCTTTAACACATATGCGTACACACACATTTTGAAGGTGAATATATATATATATATATATATATATATATAATATATATATATATATATATATATATATATATATATATGAATATATATACATATATATATTTACTTACATACATATATATATATATATGTATATATATATATATATATATATATATATATATATATATATATTATATATATATATATATATATATATACCTTCAAAATTAAACCGTTTCCCTCAACATTGGGTGACTCAGGAAAAAATAAACAACTGTCCATTTCAAATTAGTACTTTTTATCGCTGAGTTGTTTTTGTTTATCAACCTTTAGTGTTGAAACTTCCACAATATCAGCAGCTTCATAGATTTACACAGAAGGCTCACCAGTATGTCTTCGAACCCCCTGCACACACTGCTATTCATCCTTAAGTTGCACACGCTCACTCTTCATGAATATGGAAGCCTTCCTTTCCAGTACCACTGGCACTCCATCTATCATATTTTTTATGCCTTTCGATGTCAGCTCTATACATTTATATGTAAGCGCATCACTTAATAAACACTATATATTTGATATTTAAGCAATATACGTCACTGCTTTGAAGGGTTTCTTATTCCAGTTAGTTGGCTGCTTATTTCTCATGGCATTCACTGCTGTTTTCTTCAGTATTAGCTGATATGTCACACACACACACACACACACACACACACACACACACATATATATATATATATATATGTGTGTGTGTGTGTGTGTATGTATATGTATATGTATGTATATTAGTGTATTGATTTTTAATTTCCTTTAATATATATTTCTCTTTGAAGAAACATCGTTCTAAAACATTTTAATTCCAAAACATGTCTTAAGATAATCCAAGCAAGATCTTGTTTCGATAACATTCTCTTGTGAGGCAACGCCGTATTAATGGGGCCCGTCTCCTGCTTGTAAGAAGACGATGATATAGGAAACAATAACGAGCGTAAATCAACGTTTGACACTAATGGCGGATGGGATTGTTACTCTCCGATGCTTCCTAACGCAGTGCCCAAATGACCAGCATTAATCAAACTCCTAATTTCCAAGATCAATTGTCCGAAAGCACCCGATAGCATCTGGAGAGCCGTTAAGAGAATGTCATTCGGAATGCCGGCGATTGCAGTCCCCGCGCCGATAAGAGATAATGACGTCCGCGATAGCAATCGAACATGGAATCTCGCGTGAGGGGCAGATTTAGGCACACGAAGAAACTCCCACTAGCAAATTATTATTACGATTGTCATATCATCCCTCGCTCCCTGCTGGCTGAGGGACGGCCAATCAAGCCGAATTTGATTTTGCCGAAATGGGTCCGTGCGTCCTCCCGATTGTTATTTTGTTATTTGTCAGAAAATGAACGCTGTTCGTATGGAACAAGCCCATCACAAGGCCCACTTGACTTGAAATTCAAACTTCCAAAGAATATGGGGTTCGTTTGAAATAAGTGTCAGAAGGTAATGGGAAAAACAGAAAGAGGATTATTATTATTATTATTATTATTATGATGAACCCTATTTATTTTGAGCAAGGCCACCACAGGGGCCACTGACTAGAAATTCAAGCTTCCAACAAATATGGTGTTCATTTAGGAAGAGAAGGTAAAGGGAAATACAGAAAGAAGAGATCTCACTTATTAAGAATTGATGACCGGTGTCCATTCCATCATAGAAAAATCCCCTGCAGGAGGTTTATTCTGCTGGGATGGCCATGAACTTCTTCTTCTTCTTCTTCAGGTCCTTCCGGATTGAAGAGGCCTTCTAGATGAATTATGAAACGGCGATGCTTGTTTCTCTCTAGCTCCAAATTATAGGGTCATACTAAATGGACTGTACGTGGTCATGTTGCTCTTTTTTTTCTGCGTCATTTACTCTTCTTTTTTTTTAAGTCATTATTCTCTCTCTCTCTCTCTCTCTCTTTCTGTGTGTGTGTGTGTGTGTGTGTGTTCACTTTGCTCACTTTGTTTGGTTTTATATACAGCCCTCCACAAGGAGGATTCCCTCTCTGGTGGGCCCTTGTACGTTTCAAATTAAGTTGCCTCTTATATTTTATAATTGTCTTTTAGTGTTTAGTGTATATATGTCCTTTCCACCGTCATCCTATGTAACTGGCGTTGCTGTCTATCTTGTCCACTGTTATTCTACTTAACCTTAAACTTTTTGCTCGTTGGTTTATTTGCATTTATTCTTTTTCCAGCAGGTTTGCTTCATTTTAGACCTCTGAAATATTTGGAGGGAGGTTTGGGACAAGTTAGAGGGCCTTAGGCTCTAATGCCATAACTGAGAGTATATTTCAGTAATGAAAAGTATATTGTTCACTATTTACGAAAGCGCGTTTTTTTTTTTTTATTTTTTTTTTTTTTTTTATGCAGGTGGAGAAATTCTTAGCTACACTTAGTGTTTTTGTTGATACTTATGAGGTTTCGTCTGAATATGAAATGCAAATTTTTTTGCATATGAATTAAGAAAATCTTGAACAATATAGAAATGTACCGTATCGAATACTGATTATTCAGTGTTAGAAAACATTTGCAGCAAGGCGCAGGGTACCGTTTGAAGGGCAGTTAGTTACAATGAATTCAGATGAATTCCAGATGCATTATTACCAGGAGTTTAAATGACGTTAAATGTTATTTAACAAGCACACTGTTTTCCATGGCCGCCAGTTGTTTTTCAACTTAATTCTCTTTAGCTTGATTAAATGCGGTATCAGTATCATTATAGTAGTGCGTGGATTGTTTTTCTTTTTTGCGTAATTGCTGCGAGCTGGTAAGGCATCAGTGCATTCACCAAATGAATGCTGATCATAAATTTTTTCTAAGAGATTGTGCTACACTTTGAACTTTGTGAGCGTTGCATAACCTATTTTCCCAATCTTAAATATTTTCTACGTTTTTCAGTTTTCTGTAAAAGAAAATTAATGAGATGGCTTTGTCTGTCCGTTCTCACTTTTTCTCTCCGCAATTTTTCTGTCCGCCACCAGTTCTTAAAAACTACTAAGGCTAGAGGATTGCAAGTTGGCATGTTGATCATCCACCTTCCAATTATCAAGCATACCAAATTGCAGCCCTCTAGCCTCCGTAGCTTTTATTTTATTTAATGTTGAAGTTATCCATAATCGTGCGTCTGACAACGCAACAACATTGACCACCACAGCCGACTTAGAGTTTCATGGGCCGCTGTTCATAGAACATTATACCGAGACCACCGAAAGATAGATATATTTTCGGTGGCCTTGATTATACGCTGTACAGAAAACTTCGGCGCATTTTTTACTTGCTTCCAATTAAAGAGTATTAGACTCAGAATCCGTCGTCTAGCATTTTGCAGGTCACGAACCCTAATCATTGTACTTGAGAAATGAGGTGATTAATTGCTTTGTTTTGTCAACTTCTTCGCAGGACATAGGTATGATTTAATAAAATGATTTCCTTTCGTGTTGTTTACGTGAAGCATCGTGAATGTTCCAGAGCATCAAGACTCGATGTGAATAGATTTCAAGAAAAAGAGAAATTTGCTTACGGTATATTGATGTCAGTAAATTCCATTAAAAGATCGTAGGCGAATTTCACCAATAAAGGAAAAAATAGAAGTTGGGGCATATTGTTCTTCTAAAGTGATCATCTATACGAAAATTCAAGATAAACATGAAACTAATTTCATTTTATTTACAATGTTACAATCTTGAGAACAATGAAATACGGACTTTTCTTCCGTAATTACCTTTGCTTTATTTTCGGTGATTACCTCTCTATAATTAAGTTTCTTCTTGGTTCAGACATCCAGGCTGTAGCAAACCCCAAAATGTTAAAACACTTTCAGTGGTCCAAAATAGTCGTTACTCTTTGCCATCCAGTTATCATATTTAGACAGAATCGTCAGTTTGGAGATACAAGAGGGTAGTACGTTCTGAAGGCCTCTCCACTGAGGGGTGGGATGGGATAGGGGGAAACTTATTATGACAATAAATACCGGAGTGACAAACCTCCTTAGTAGTGTCAGTTGACAATGCAGGTTATCTAAACGGTTCGAGTTACTGCTTTAATTTAGAGGCCCTTCAGGAAATTTCAGGCAGATATCTGCTGTCCCCTGAACACCATAATATTAAATTAAGATGAAAAGAAAACAAATAACAGATTTTCAGTTTTCTGTTGCTTTATGCTCTGCGAATATTTAGATGCTTCAGTGATAGCTGGAATTTCGTATGATTAAATCAGTGAAAGTAAATTAGCTTTATCTTACGAGGTTATGGAATGTCTCGGATATTGTACACCGTTGCTGTGAGTGTCCTGTATGTGACCAGCACACAAGATTAATATCTAAACCATACGAAGGTCTCCCTCTGGTAGGCAGACTTGACCACGACATATGTCGAACGACTTTTGATGAACTTTTCGAGATAGTAGTTACGTTACAGATCAAGATAAACTGACCCTTTTGAAGAGGAAGGTAAAAAAACAATTTTGTAAGGATTAGTAAGCATAGCTAATCGTTTGAGTAAACTTTTTTTAAGGTTTTAAAGCTGACCATAAGCATTTCTTTATTATTATCATTATTATTATATTATCATTCAAAGATGAAACCTGTTCATTTGGTACAAGCCCACAGGGGCCATTGGCTTGAAATTCAAGCTTCCAAAGAACATGGTATTCATTTGAAAGAATTAAAAGGAATGGTAATATTAAAGAATGACTTTTGTAAAACTGAAGTGAAAAAAGTGACCATATTAATATGGTATCCTCGTTAGAATGATTCGCCAAGATATCTTTGAAAACAATGTTGTTTTTTATTAAAAATGTGGCTGCAAAAAATAGTATGCGAAATGTTAAGAGGAAAATTGATCTAAGGAAGAAAAAAAGTCAAATTGTCTACATGGAAAATTATTCCCAATTGAAAAACATTTGAAACGCGTTTTTCGAAAGCATCTTTGTCAGTATCATGAACAAAAATTAAGTTTAAGAAAAGTCCTCATAATAGAGGTAAAACAAAAATTTGGAAACACCTTTTGAGGACAGAAAGCGAAATTATCTTTTTAAAAAATTATCCATCCCAGTAAAAAATATGAAATTTACCTTTTGTAATTCATAAAAGCATTTTTGCGACTAGAATGATAAGGCAACTGGGTTTTTTCTCGAAAGCTTCCCAAACAGTATCTAGGTAAAGTTGGCGTCTAGGTAAAATATCCTTATATGAGAAGTATTGATAAAATTGTCCTTTTGATAAAGTATCCGCGTAAGAATGAGAGATAAAATATGCCATTGGTAACGTATTCCAGGATTGATGGGTATTGAGGATGTTAAGTAAAATATCCAAAGAACAAAGATTTTATCGTTTTTGTATGGTTATATTAGCCATTGAGCAAGATTGATTTTGGGAAACAAATTCAGTCTTGATTTAATTGACTTTGAAAAGAGAATTTAATAGACAATGAACTTACATTACCAAAGACGTATTAAATTTAAATATTAACAAATTCGCAAAAATAAAGATTGTATATCTTTGACAATCTTTCACAACTGTTAGATAATAAAGGACTAAATATTACCAGTAAAAGGTAGGAGTTAAACGCTTTGAGATAGTGATATGAAGAATTTATAAGAATATTACTTTCTTTCCTTTGGAATCAATAAGCTCTGTTTCTCTCTCGTAGCAAAAGTAGAAGCTCGCTTGTCTCACCCGAGTTCGATCTCCGAAAATACCGCTTCTTATGAACTAATCAAGAATTTATATACCTGGCTGTTGGTCAACTGCTGTGTATCGTAGTGACAGCGGATAGAGAGGAATAAATACAACACAGCGTATCGCCTACTGAAAATGAGAAATGAGGCAATTCTGGCCCCACGGAGGTGAAACTGTTCGTATTTTATTGATTAGATTAAATCTCTCTCTCTCTCTCTCTCTCTCTCTCTCTCTCTCTCTCTCTATCGTCCTTCTCATCTCTCCTCTCTCTCGTCTCTCTCTCTCTCTCTCTCTCTCTCTCTCTCTCTCTCTCTCTCTCTCTCTCTTATTTTTTTTTTATTGTGCACTACGTATTTCCATCTACTCATGTTATTTCTCTTTTTCGTCATTTACGATTTCATTGTACAATTTATGAATTTATATATTTATTGGCACTAAATTGGTTGATGCTTATTCTGCGTGGACTTGCAGAATAAGCAAAATTGGTTCGAGTGTTACTCTTCAGATAACAAAATTCGATTTCTTTTTTCTTCTTAACTGTTATCTTAAAAAGTTCATTTCACTCTAACTATTATATATAAATATATATTTTTTAACACAAATGGAACATGGTCATCTAACCTTATTTGTATGGATAAAATGTTTATTTGTGTGAGACAGCATCATTTGCATGTGATATGACTTGAATATGGAAAATGCCGGGTCTTGAATATTCACAGTTTAGACGTAAATTGTTGCCAGCCTTTTAATTTCGCCATTTTCAGCATAAAAGGAGCGGCATCTCCATGAATGTAAGGGAATCGCCCGGGGTAAAAATCGAGAAACGTCATGCATTTTAATCTGAGATTGTTTGAGAGCCAATTTACTCCACCTGTCAAATATTCAACTATGCTAATTACCCCAGCACTACCTGAGGACCTCTTCTGGTCGATTTGAAAAGTTCCCTTAATTTATACTTTGAATCAAAGCTCGTACCTCTCGCAGAGAAAGAAATGTTTTTGGCGTTCCGTTGCCTTACAGTTCAGAGCCAGAGGCCTCTCTCTCGCTCTCTCTCTCTCTCTCTCTACGTCCGAATGCTCTTTTCGCGAGACCCTATATGGTTATCACGCCCAACGGACTGCCATGTCTCGCCCTCGATAATGAAGGAGAATAAATTAATTTAGTCGAGACGGGTCGTCTCTATTGCCCGGGAATAAATTAGGATCCCCCTTTTTTCCCAATGAGCGATGATGTGTAAAATGTAAGGAGGACTTCTTTTATTGACATCAGATGCTCTGCCCCCTTTCCTCCGAAGGTGATCTGGAGTGACGTCAAGACAAAAATTTGCCTGCACGAGAGCTTTGACTCGCGGTGGTGTTGGGTTCGGCAGGCGCACTCCTCCTCCTATAGACTCTTGCCCCCACCAGGTAGGTTGCTTACCACCCATCGCGCCCTGACAGCTGTCAAAGGACCTCCCACTTCAGCACTGGGTCCTTTATTCCTTCTCTACCCCCTCCCCTCCGTTCCCCTCCCCGGTCCACCATGGAACTAGATCCTGACTACGCCGTTTTCTGGAAACTTGAATCACGCGTTTGAATGGTTCGCGCTGGATTTTTCCTCGTGGCTCTAAATTAAAATGAGTTCAGGAATGTCTATTAAAAAAAAACCTTTAGCTGATGCGGATCGCAGCTAAATAATTTTGTCTGTGAAGGGGAAAACCTTAGTATGGGAACATTTTTTTAATGAGCCTGTTCACTAAGCAACTTAGCCATTGACTTCACGTCAACATCGCACCTTTTTACTGAATGAACCTCCCCCAGCCCTCCCCTCCCTCTCCCAACCTTCGAGTCTGACCAAATTCCTCTCCGGTGCGCCTGACTTCTCATACATTACTCTGGGCGCCAAGATTGCGACACACCGCAGAAGCCGTAAGCGATTTTAGCCTTTAAAGACCGCCAAACATTGCGACACTTCGACACTTGAGCCGCAGATGCTGATGGCTTTAACGTTCGAAGACCCTCAGCCTTGTATAGATGACACCTGCTCTTATACCTCTCTCTCTCTCTCTCTCTTCTCTCTCTCTCTCTCTCTCTCTCTCTCTCTCTCAGTACACTGACACGTGCATAAGCGTGTGATGTATTGTATGTATGTATGTGCAATTGGTGTCTGTTTTCGCCTCTGATATATTTGTAGGTTTACCTGTATTTGTTACATACCTTATAATGTATGAGGAAATGTATTCGTGTGTATGTTCATCTCCTCCCAAACGGTTGCAACTAAACCGTTGTAAATTAGTTCTCATATGACAATCGTCACCAGGAACCTACTGTTGTGCAGCACAGTTTGTAAGGCCGTTCCCTTCCAGGTCAAAATATCAGTATAACGATTGTTTGACCTTTAAGTTATCTGTGAAATCTAGATGATCATGAAGATGCCGACGGCCTTACGAGCTGCAATGCACAGTAGCACGTTCCTGCTGAAAATTTACATTATGAGGACTCATTTACAACCGTTTATCTCTCTCTCTCTCTCTCTCTCTCTCTCTCTCTCTCTCTCTCTCTCTCTCTCTCTCTATGTATATATATATATATATATATATATATATATATATATATATATATATATATAATTTCAAAGCTTACCTCTCTCTCTCTTACCTCTCTCTCTCTCTCTCTCTCTCTCTATGTATATATATATATATATATATATATATATATATATATATATATATATATATATATATATAGATAGAGAGAGAGAGAGAGAGAGAGAGAGAGAGAGAGAGAGAGGTAAGCTTTGAAATGCACCATAGCTCGGTAAGAGGTCACTGGTTCAATTTCTGAGTGAATTAGAACCCTCTAAACGCTTTCCGTCGTTAAAATCCTTTTTATCTGTTGACCTATGAAGTGAATTGTGTACCTTGGGTTTTTGGTTGACTGTGGTGGGTTCCGATCAGGATTCGAGAAGGGCGAAGGCCTGGTAACCTCATCCTAACAGACTTGCTAAGAAGCGTAAGGCTATTTGATTGTTTTTGTTTTTAGCAATGGAACAGTACTTGAGAAACATTGTTAACTTGAAAGCCGTTGTACGAAGCGCTATCGACGTCAGCTCTCTCTCTCTCTCTCTCTCTCTCTCTCTCTCTCTCTCTCTCTCTCCAAATACTGCGCCATTCTAATTTTCTTATTATTTTCGCCCCTGAATATCTAAGATCGTTCTTTACTTCTGCCAACCTATTCTTGGTGTTCTCTTCTTTGCTTCTGAAGGATCTGATACAAATATTTTGTTATCAGTTTGTCGTTATTTAGTATCCTTTTTGTTGCTGAACTACTTCTGTTGTCATGCATGCTTTCTGTCATAACGTCTCTCTCCAAGGGTTCTAAAATGTGTGACTTTTGCTCTACTGATTAGACCACTTAGGAGAGGGTTGAGTGTCTTTTCAAAAATAGTTTTTAATAGACTCATATAACTTTCATGTAATTAAATGATTTTATATAGTATCTTTGGCTTGATTCTTAAATAATCTGATGTTTCTATGCCTAATTTTTTTTTTCGATTTTCCACTTTCCCTTTTGCAGGACTGGATAAAACTGAAACAGAGTTCTGTAGCTAAGTGATATTGCAGACTTTTACAAGATGGCGCACAAAATTTCAATTTATTTATAAAAAATCCTTTGCATATCGGCATTGCTGCTATTTTAAGATCTGTCTCCATGACTGTTATTATTTAAAGTTCTATATTAGCGTCCTTATCATGTGGTTTTAAAAGGAATGGTTTGAAATTTTTGTAAGATCTCGTGGGGACAGAGAAACTGTCTGGCAGTCTCGGGACTGAATTATGTCTGATCAGTCTCAACTGCAGAGTTAAGTAAGGTGCGTTTGGCCACTCCTATGTCGTCAACTATGTCAAGTTTAGCAGTTTCCGGCGGTTAATGAGTCTCTGTTATTTTTAACCCCCTCTTCCTCTTCGGGTTAAGCATTTGTCGCGGGTAGCGAAGGTTAATGAGAGAATTCGCCGTAATGGAGGAGGTCTCTCGTGATACCTGGAACATCTCCGAGAGAGACGTCGTGGTCTTTGTGATCTCACCTCTCCAGCAGCTTATCATCATCATTAACAACATCATCATCATCATCATCACCTTGAGCTGCATCTCTGCAGCGGCGTCTCCATACCGATCTTCAAAGGCCGTCCTTTGCGTAGATCCTCTCCCCGCCTATTTACTCGTTATTTTTCATTACCCTTGCGCGTCTCGTCCGTTCTTTTCTTTCACAGTAATGATTATCTGACCCTCCAGCTGTAATCCCCCCACCCCCTTCTCCGCCCCCCTTTCTTCTTTTTCGTCCCTGGGGCAGTAAGGAGCAGCAGCATTGTCATCCGTTGGCAAGACAAGGAGGGGGAGGGGGGACGTTGTAGGAGGCAGGAGATGAAGGAGTAGTTGGTCCAAGAGAGAGAGAGAGAGAGAGAGAGGGGCGGGGGGTGGAGTTGAGGGTTATCAAATGGAGTCCGTAACACAAGATCAAAGGAGGGGTAGGGGGTATAACAACCTTAGGGCTCATTACATCCCTCGGGCTCCTTCATGACCTTTGGGTAAGGGAGGGAGGGAGTGCGTGGAGAAGGAAGGAGTATAGGAGAGTGCAGGATATTTTATGGGGGTTGGGGGTGGGAGTTGTTGGGGGTAAGCCACCCACGCTCGCCCAACGTTATAAATGATCCTAATGCCCACACGCCGTCACCTGTCCGGTGATGGTCTTCTAATACCCTCTCCATACCATCCATCCCTTGCTCTCCACACATTATTTTGCATATCTTCTTACTATGCCTTCCCTTTCTTCTTCTTCTCCTTCTCCTTCTTCTTAATCTTGCTAATCGCCAATAGCTTGCGCCCTCAGTGCTTTGATTCCCGAGAATCAATATCGAAGAAGTTGCTGCTGTAAATCAAACTGCTTTCGTTTGGGTCGGTCGAATGGAAGAGTTATGGAATGTAATGCGTGGAAGGCGGGAGAGTTATCTCAGATGTAATTGGGAGAATTACAAATTTAACGGGGGCTCAAGAGAACAAGCGAGAAGGTGGGGTCCCGAGAGAGAGAGAGAGAGAGAGAGAGAGAGAGTGGGGTTCCGCCGATCAACTGCTTGGGCTGCAGCTATTTTGATAAATATATATATAATAGGTAATAATGTTTGGGGGAGGGCCAGGGGGAAGGAAAAAGAAGAATACCAGAGGGGGCATGATGAAACCTTGATAAAGATTTAGAGATAGAACAGATACGAGAGTCATTATGTGTTTACAAGATTGAGCGCTAAAAGTAGGGCGTCAGCGGTAGAAATGTTGTGACTCTGTTCAAGGTCAAGAATATAATTTTCTCTCCATCAGAATAACGGAATTTGTTAGATAACATAGGTTTATCATGGAACACAGTCGCTTGCAAAAAAATAGAAAGCATATCCCATTGAAATGTACTTCAGCATATAACTAATTAGCAGTCCTTTGAAAAGCAAACTCTCTCTCTCTCTCTCTCTCTCTCTCTCTCTCTCTCTCTCTCATACATAAATGTACGTTTACACAAAAACCGACCTGCGATAAGTACTCCAGTTCTTTGGTGTCCGAACAGCTTTTGATAAGCAAGCCTTGTAAGTCGATATCAGTGATGGATCTTCAAGCCTCAAGGGTATCATAAAATTACAATTTCTCTGAGGAGGGACAATCGTTGTATTGCTGAAGGAAAAATGGAAGAAGCAGATTTAATTCTCGATGGTAATGTTGCTGTTTTAATTGTTATCGGTCCTCTCATTTTATCAACCCCAAACTAGGAGCGGATTCCATATTTACACCAGTAACTGATGTAATTTATCGTAGATATACTTCACAGGAATTATGATTTATAAATTTTAAGGAAGCTAACCACTAAAAACACATAAAAAAGACCAAAAGTTGCTTCTCCGACCAACTGCTAAACTGAACTTATCCTGAAGAGTGACTGTTGACCCTAATTTTCACATGATGAATTTCATCACATAAAGATAATATTATGTATGCATCATTGTATAAAGATTATATGATGTTTGCAGCAACGGCTGATAACGCAAACAAAGAGAAGTCATAATGAAAACCTGTAATAAGAGTGAAATTAAAACGTATTCTCTTGATTATGTTTCAATTGAATTCAGATATAAAGATTAGAACAGAAATATGAAGAAAAACCTCTTATTGCAAAATGGACTTTGATGAAATGGCTTTCTAATAAAAAATGGTATGTAAATGGAGAGAGACAGAGAGAATATAATGTAATTTTTCCATGAAGAAATTCATTAAATAAGGGCGTGATCCGACCTCCAGCTTATTCACCGCATGCAAGATTTTCCTCTCACTCATAAGTTGTAAATATTATTTCCCTAACTTCTAACGTAAATTAAAACTCGCTCAAATCTATGGTCATATAGAGCCTTGTTTCACCAACGACAATTAAACAAAAGGCTATATTTCATTAGAAATAATGTTCCTGTACTGTTTAACGTGCACATTATTTATTTTTGACATTTTCGTTCTAATCAATAAATCGTAAATATCCTATCCTAAACAATTCTTGTGTCTTTAACTCAGTGCCAAATACCTTTTCCAGACCTTTTTAGGTTCTTCAATAGACCTTTCGTGGCCCCCAACAAGAACAACAACAACAGGAACAATAATAACAACAACGATAAAGTAGTTTGTAGGCTTATTCCCCAAGTAAGGTAAAATTATTATGTTCAAGGGTCACTTCACTTATAACGAGACCAGTTTGATAAAGTGGGTTTTTGCCAACTGTAGGACTGTGGAATGCAAATTGAAAGTAATTTTGTAATGGTAGCTTTGATTGTTAATCAAATCTGCAATTATAAAATTCCGAGGAAGTTGTTTATATAATATATATTTGTGGAGAACAAAGCTAAAAAGCCGTTAATTGGAAAAGCATCCTCCCACAGAACAAAATAAAAAAAGGAACAAAAATCAAAGTAGAACTGAAATATAGGAAATAATATTTATGCGTATTTGAATTACTATTCAAGCCATTAATGGTCGTTAATATGTAAAGGCCGTATCCAAATAATGATCACTGAACTGGAGAAGCCATAGCCATTAATGATCACTGATCTTGAAAAATCATATTCATTAATGTTCAGTTAACTTGAAAAGCCATAGCCATGAATGATCACTTAACTGGAAAAGTCATAGCCATAAATGATCACGCCATATAGCCGTTATTGATCACCGAGCTGGAAATACCATAGCTATTAATGATCACTGAACTGGAAAAGGCATAGCTATTAATGATCACTGAACTGGAAAAGGCATAGCTATTAATGACTTAACTGGAAAAGCATAGCTATTTAATGTCACTACTGGAGGCATAGCTATTAATGATCACTTAACTGGAAAAGGCATAGCTATTAATGATCACTTAACTGGAAAAGGCATAGCTATTAATGATCACTTAACTGGAAAAGGCATAGCTATTAATGATCACTTAACTGGAAAAGGCATAGCTATTAATGATCACTTAACTGGAAAAGGCTATAAGCTATTAAATGATCATAACGGAAAAGCCATTGCTAATTAATAATCACTTAACTGGAAAAGGCATTGCTATTAATGATCACTTAACTGGAAAAGGCATTGCTATTAATGATCACTTAACTGGAAAAGGCATAGCTATTAATGATCACATAACTGGAAAAGGCATAGCTATTAATGATCACTTAACTGGAAAAGGCATAGCTATTAATGTCACGGGTACTGGAAAAAGGCATAGCTATTAATGTCACTTAACTTTTTGAAAAAGGCATAAGCTTTATTAATAATTCAAAACTTAACTTGGAAAAAGGCATTGCTATTAATGATCACCTTAACTGGAGCCAATGGCCTATTAATTGAATCACTTAACTGAAAAGGCATGCTATTAATGATCACAATAAAAACTTGGAAAAGCATTAGGCTTATTAATGATCACTTAACTGGAAAAGGCATAGCTATTAATGATCACTTAACTGGAAAAGCTATAGCCATCAGTAGGCACTGAACTGGAGAAACCATAACCACTCATGGCAGCTGAAATGGATAAGCCAGTATTCACTGAACTGGAAAAGACAAACTTAGAAAAAAAAAATACACTGATATTCGCTGAACTGGAAATCAGTAGTGCCATGAACTGAACGGTCATTGAACCATAAAAAAAGAAAAAAAATAATTAATCATCCATTAATTGGGAGTCATTGTCATTAATAGTCCCACAAGACCAGTTTGAATCATTTAGCCACCGATTTCAATTTCGAAATTCAAGGGTGGCAATTCTTTCTTTATTAAGCCACTTTAAGTAATTTTCTGGGAATTTATGACATTGCTAATTGCCAAAATTGCATTGAGTAGCCATGATAAAAGATAAAGAGCCAAATGGATCTTATTTTATGTTTGGATACATTTAGACTTCTGTCTTGTTAATCGAAATTTCTGTGTAAAAGCTAGACAGTCGCCGTAATGGCTTTTGATAACCTTCCGTTTCTCTTGCAAAAATTTGTACTCATAAATAAAATGTTAAAAAGTCAGCATTGAAACCACTCTATTGTTTTGGTTCAGAGGATGCTTCTGTTGTGCATACCTGAGGTTTAGAAGCAACTTGTGGCCCTTAAGGGAGATTCAGCATTCGACGAATTTACAAAACCAACCGTGCACAGAGGCTGTGGGAACCTAATCGATGGAAAAATTGATATTTTGTACACATCACCCCCCCCCCCCTCTCTCTCTCTCTTCCTCTCGTCTCCTCCTCTCTCTCTCTCTCTCTCTCTCTCTCTCTCTCTCTCTCTCTCTCTCTCTCTCTCTCTCCTTTCTTGCTCGTTAACCGCACAGAATACCAAACTATTCAGAAGCAATTAATCGTGTTGGCAAAAGCGCTGTCTGTCTGCTCTTAAATCAAAATAATAGATAGTGATCTTAATGACTGAAGCTCCACCCCAGATACGGATCAGCTGAGGAAGTGATGTGAATTATTGTCCTAATGCAAGGAACGACTTGAGGAGGCCCTGCGCAAATTATTATTTTCATTTTTATTTGTTCTATCATTATTCTTCCGTTTAGTTTATATACGTAAACATTCGGTGGGGAATATTACTTGTTGTACGAATATTGCTTGTGTACGCATCGGATGTCCCTTGCAGTGTTCATATTTGTATTTGCGTACTAGATAAATATACGTAAATATTTGATATGGTAATGATATTAGTATTACAATAAGTAACAGACTTCTTTTTTTAGACATTTTGTCTGTACTTGTAGTTAGTTTTTCTTAATAGAATCTTTAGGTTATTTTGATATAAATTTTTCATTGTTTAAAAGTAAGTTGCCCTTATATCTAGAACACTGTTACACCTTGGCTAGATTCTTTTCAGTTTTCACATTTATGTTTACATGCATGCATACAGCTTCTAGGCTATTCTAGAGGCAATTATACATTTTGTAGAGGATATACTTAGTTCACAGGTAAACACTTGTACATGATATGGTAATGGTATTAATATTACAATTATAAATTAACTGTTTTTTTAGCTATTTTTTCCGTACGCATGGTCATTTTCTTTATATAGAATCTTCACGTTATTTTGATATCAGTTCCCCCATTTTTGTTTTTTACTAAATGTGCTTATATTTAAGACACTATCACACCCTAGCCAGGTTTGGGATTATGATTAGTTTTTTTTTCTTTTCTTTATATTTCTTGTCTCACTGAAGTTAAGAAGCGTATTTACTATCACCTCGTGTTTATTTTTGCAACACACGATAGGGTTTAGGAGTCGGTTGCGAGTCGCACTGGGGTCAAAATGTGTGCGGGAAAGCTAACAGGGTTTTTGGGGATGGAGGTGGAAAAGGATATTTGTATACATTCATTACAAGTGTTGTCTTTCCCCTATTTTAAGTGCTACACCTATGAGTATCTATCTATCTATCTATATATATATATATATATATATATATATATATATATATATATATATATATATATATATATACATGTGTGTGTGTGTTTGTGCAAGTAAATTTACGTATATATACAATTATATATATAAATTTATATATGAATGTGTCTATGTAATTGTGTGTCTGCGCGCGCAGGGCTCGTTAATCGGTTATTATCTTTTTATTAGATGTTTCGTTGTACAATGAATATGAAAAGAATATTGCTTGTACATTGAATTACGCTTAACGCTACAGGTTTGCTGTCTATTCTCGAGCCTTAATTCAAGAAGTAAGAAAATAATTTAAAAAAAAATCAATAATGACGGACTATAACAATGTTGTCTTGGCTTGGGGATTTTCAGTCCCAAACCTAACACTTGTATTGTGGTGTGAAAATACTTGGGATTGCCATCAATGAATAGGTTACGCAGTAGATAATCTAATCTAATAGTATTCGCTTATTTAGTAAGGACTTCGTTATGTTGGGTCACTTAGGGGGTTCCCAGTATCCCCCTTTAGTCCTGTGTAGTAACTGTTCTTGCCTTGTTCCTTTACGAGTCCTGTTAAGAAGCGCCGCTTATTCCATTTTATGAAACAATAAAAATGATAATATACTTTCTTTCATCTCAAGGCCATATGTGTATACAGCGCGCACACACACACAAATCGGCATTACAATAATGCAGTTACTTGAATAGCTTCGTCCAGACAATGCTGGACGTCATATTAATAAAAGAATGATGATAATGAAATAATGATAACAAAATGGCAGTGATACAAATAACCTTATAAGGAAAAGCTGAAACTTCGTAAATCTAACAGCCAACGACTTTCAGTGGAGATAGATAATTTTTGGAAATTATTCTCTGCTGTTTGTAAGTTGCGCTGGATCAGTTCATATCTGTTGATTTTCTTTTCACCTTCTGTGCCTGAAAATGATCCCAAACAGTGAGTCTTGGTTTTTCCAATGCAAAGTTTTTCTCGTAATTTTTAGTTTTCTGTAAAAGAACACTACTGTGATGGTTATTTGTCTGTCCGTCCACACTCTTTCTGTCCGTCCTCAGATCTTAAAAACTACTGAGGTTAGAGGGCTGCAAATTGGTATGTTGACCATCCACCCTCCAATTATCAAACATACCAAATTGCAGTCCTCTACCCTCATTAGTTTTTATTTTATTTTTATGCCAGCCGCCGACGTATCTCCAGTTGACCGCATCTGGGGAGCAACCGAGAGCTGCCCGTTCGTGGCTGAGAGTTTTATACAGCATTATACGCTGTACGGAAAACTTGATCTTCTGCTCATTTTTTACTTGTTGTTCTTGAAATAAGGAATCAGAAAGAAGATAAAGATAATAATGATAAAATGATAAAGTAAATTTGTTTATAAAAGCTGTGAAATAGCTATTATTAATTAATTATTTAATTACGATAAGTAACTACCTGTTGTTACAATACTGATGTTCATCAGTTTCGAGTGTCCATAATATTAATTTCGATAAGGTGTCACCATATATGTCAAGATGGTGATTAACGCTATGGTGCTTCTTGACGGTAAAAATTGTTGATAGTGAGTCTGACGATGATTTGCTTTGCTCTTGATAAAGACTTTGGAATGGGATGTTCACATAGTTTTTTAATGGTGATACATGATAAGGATTCAGAATAGTAATAATAAGTTAATGGCTAATTGTAGGACATATTTATTGAGTGCAGCGGTTGCTAAGTATAATGTTGCACATTACAAACTGAAGCTTGTTTTACTCTGACAAAAATAATTGTTTTGCCTCGTTTCAGATCTTCCTTCTTTACTTTTGCCTTATTAATATGCATTACTGTCATCTAAGGAATGGAAAACTATTAATGTTGTTATCGATGTCATCAGAACTGTTCATCCTGGTAGGAATGATAACACTAATGATAATAACATTGACTTTGTACAACACTAGTGAGGTGAGAACTACATCTGTTGGTACTGCTGGCCCTACTACACTATTTCAGAAGTTGCTACTGCTTTCTTGAGAGAGAGAGAGAGAGAGAGAGAGAGAGAGAGAGAGAGAGAGAGAGAGAGAGAGAGAGAGAGAGAGAGCACCTCATTGGCTTCTTCCTTGATTATTTTTGCGTTGCGGTGAAGCGATAGTTTTACGGTGGGTGGGCAGAGCAAAGTGAGCTGCTGACCCTTTTACTTAATACCCACTGGCCCGGGGGCATGCAGATACCCAAGATGAAAGACCCCCGTTAAGGAAGAGAAACATATATAGATAAGGCCAGAGAAGAATGCAAATAGGTGCAAAAAATCAGAAATAATTTGAAAGATGAATAATCCAAGGCTGAGGAGGAAATAAAAATGACGGTGGTAGGTAATTGTTTAATTCGTCAAGCCGGTTTGTTTTGCCTGGTAAACATTATCCGAGATTAATGCCTCATGCACCATCGCAAATGCAAAATTGCTGTAATTAAATCTATTTACATAGTTACTAAAAGCGAAGGAGAAATATGATTATGTCCTGAATGAAGACGAAACAAAAAAACATCCGAAGACTTGCTAATGAGGACTGGACGAAATTAAGGGAAGGGTCTTGATAGGTAAAGAAGTCGGTGATGAGTAACAACGAGGTGACTATATACCTTAAGAGAGAGAGAGAGAGAGAGAGAGAGAGAGAGAGAGAGAGAGAGAGAGAGAGAGAGAGAGAGGAGTGGGTGGGTGGGGGGAGCAGTATAACCTTCCGACATCCGAGATGTTGGTTGAGTTACGCCAAGACGTCTCAATTTCATAACCCTTCTTGGGCTTCCCCCAAGATCTCGTCTAAGGGGGTTATGGGACACTTAAGTAGTGTTTAAGATAATACAGTTCGCGGTCAGCCTGTATTAGTCTCGTGGTTTAATATTTCTTAATTTTTAAATTTTTTCCAACAATTCCCTTTTAACATTTCGGGTCTTTTCAAGCCCTTATTAAAAGCCTCAGACCTCCATTAAGTACTTTGGTTTTCAACCGAGCCTTCGTTTTTATTCTTCTTTTTTTCCCTGCATATTGTCTCCCCATTAGATCCACCTTACTAAGACAGTTACAAAAAATTAATCGTGAAACGTAAGCCTCTGCAGGGTTCCTGGCAGGAGTTAACACGTTTCAGAGAGGCTGGAGATGAAATGTTAGATGGCTAAGTCTTTGGGGTCTCGGGGAGTCTTCCAGGGAGCCTTTGGAGGCTCTTAAAACTCTCAAAACTGTTGGTTATCACGTTAAGCCTCATTCTGAAAAAACTCAAGTCCGACTTCTACTCCTCTTTTTGTGGTTCCTTCATAAAGTGACGACAGGTATAAATGAGTTTTTTATTGTATATATTTGCTTATTCATTGATTAAATTGGGCCCTTTCCTTTACGGACTAATGACTCTAACGTCCCTCAAGGCTCCCAGCTTTTAAACTGCCCCTTATTCATATTTGGAGGAACCGTGCACAAAAATTTCGGGCGTTCGTGGTTCCTCTTATTGTCTTCGGATTTAGTCTGATCATAATCAATTATCTTACCCAAGAAATTAGTTTAAAATACTTTACCATTGCCATAGTGAAGTTCTATGACTAAGGTGTTCTCCCAAGTTCTGATTGTATCTTAGCTAATCTAGTTATTGATTTGATGCTTTAAATGCTTGGCGCTGCCGTCCGAATTAGGAAGAAGTGAATGCTGCCAGGCGAATTTGGAGCGAGAAGTGTGGATGTGGACAAATGAATTGGCTGAGACTGATAATTGATTCTCATTTTTTAGATATTAGAGATGTTTGATAAAGTTCTTCTCTCTCTCTCTCTCTCTCTCTCTCTCTCTCTCTCTCTCCTCTCTCTGCGAAGTGGGAGAGCAACTCAGATATTTTAAAAAGTGAGGGCGTCAACTTTTGATTATGGAGCCGGACGAAGATGTATTACAGGGATGCCTTCCCTGAAGAGCCACTTTGGCTCTGTTGACCAAAAGCAGTGAATTGTTTACCTGGTTATTAGTCGACTATTGGGGGCTGCAGGTGAAGGGAGTGAAGGGATTGGAGAAGAGATAAGAATTCCGGACGTGAATGTACACTTTTATTTCAAGATGTTTGTATACTACCTTTGATTCGGGATGCCTCGACTAGGTAACCTTCATTTTTGGAGTAAGGGTGGTGCTTCATATCGCGAGTATCTCCAGTAGTATAACAAGATAAATATATATGTATATATAAATAAATATATATATATATATATATATACATATATATATATACACATATAACTGAATCACGATAGTTTGGAACGTAATAAATGCATAAATAAAGGTACAAGCCACGAAGGAAAGATAAACAACGGAGTAGCTGCAAGCTCTTTCGACTCAACGTCCTTTACCCACCAGTTTGTCTGTTAAGTAAAGGGCGTTGAGTCGAAAGTTCGTGCAGCTACTCCGTTGTTTATCTTTCCCTCGTGGGTTATACCTTTATATATATATATATATATATGTATATATATATGTGTGTGTATATATATATATTTATTATATATATATATATATATATATATATATATATATATAATGTATGTTTTATGTTGAAATTAAATTCTTGTGGAACCTCGAAACTTAAATTCTTTTATTGACTCTTTCTGTTTTGATATAGTTTTAGGATATTGTACTGGATACGGCCGCTGGGAGACATAGGTCACACAAACCCAGCCAAGCGAATAATGAATATAGCCAACATCCTATGGAATTTTTAAGGCGATTCTGAAAGTTACCTCAGCCAACGGCCCCCAACTGGAGAGGAAAATCTGTCTTGAGTTACGCTTTCTCTCTCTCTCTCTCTCTCTCTCTCTCTCTCTCTCTCTCTCTCTCTCTCTCTCTCTCTCTCTCTCTCTCTCTCTCTCTCTCTCTCTCTCTCTGGACAGCGTAATACGCCCAGTTCGCAAGATATCCTCCGACGCAAATTTCTTCAATGGATTCCGTAACACGAACACCCTTCTCTTGTAAAGTATATGATGAATTGGGTCCTGTCCCATGACTCATCTCGTCTCAAATCACGTAGAGAAGAAGAATGGAATGTGAAATGAGAGGGGCTGTAAGGGGATTTGGGGGTGGGGGGATGTTGAGGGGCTGGTGTTGAAAGGTACTTCAATTGCTAATTAGTGGGGGATCAAATCAAGGTAAACTGATTGGGTTTTGTAAAATGATGCTCCAGGTCTTCGGGGTCCACGAATACGTTAGGAGATGACATTCCATCATTCTCTCTCTCTCTCTCTCTCTCTCTCTCTCTCTCTCTCTCGCTGGTAAGGCCGTAGATACCGCATTTTGTATATTACACACACATACATATAAACATACATATATATATATATATATATAATATATCATATATATATATATATCTAATTTAGTATAAATATATATATATATATATATATAGATATCTAGTAATATATATATCATATATATATATATATATATATATATATATACTATAATATACAGATAGATAGATAGATAGATGTATCAAATGCACTTGCATGCGCGTGTGAATAAATACATACATGTTAACACGGAAATTCGACGTAATTATATATGATTTCGTTTTATACTCAAACTGAATAGTAAACTGAAATTCATAAACGGTAGTCACATGCCATCATACTTCATTTTGATATAAAATTGCAAACGATATGAAATGTGACAATTTTATTCAAAAATAAACTTTTCACATTTGATATCGTTTGACAGTACTTAGCGTTTTCTTAACTGACTCACACCTTTTTGATCATATATTTCTCAGGTTTAGTATAATGTTTTTAATGGCAGGTGTATTTTTTTTTCTATTTCATATGGTGATACCAAGTCCAACCTGTTGTATAATGTAGCAATTACAAAATGATTAGTTTACAACTGTGGGATAAAGCTGAATCTTAAGAGTCACCGATGAAAGGTGATAAACTCGTTTTCTTACAGTGTAAATATTTCCCATTTTCTTCTATTGCGTTTTCCCTGGCTTTGATAGTTAGAACTTATTTCTTACAGATACAGAATTTCTAATTCTGATCAAATATTAATAGGGATGACCAATAACGAATTGATACATTATTATTATTATTATTATTATTATTATTATTATTATTATTATTATTATTATTATTATTATTCAGAAAATGAACCCTATTCATATTGAACAAACTCACAGGGGTCATTGACTTGAAATTCAAGCTTCCAGAGATTACAGTTTTCATTCGAAAGAAGTAATAGGTCATGGAAAATGCAGAAAGAGGAGTCCAGTTGTTAGAAAAACTGTAAAGTAGCAGATATGTGTATAAATGATTAAAAACTTTCGTAAAATAAGGTTAAGTCCCTCAGTATCATAGCGTTCGACAAAATGAATTCTTTGCTTAAAAGTCCTTATAAGTTATAACTATGAATTGAAGATATGAATATTTGTAGTTATACTTTGTATGTATGGGTGCTCTCTTGATTTGCTGATGCAAAGCATATTATTTAGTTTCTTGTCTTTCTGTCGTATGTTTGATATATTTGACTACATCCGAGGCACATTCATTTGTGATATGGTCACCAGCACAGTTGCCATAAACTTTGTGATAATTTTTGAATTTGTATTTACTCAGTAAAAACTGGTCTACAGATGATATCGTAATATAACTTTATCACCACATTCAGGAATAGCCTTGGACTTTCAGGATAGCGTTTCAGAATGACTTTGTCATGATAATTTCTTTCGTATCTTTTTTTTGTTTCAAACTTTCAAGTTCCTATAAATACTTTCACGTTTGTTATGGTGTCCGTTTTTTTATTAATTTCATTGGAGATCAACTCCTGCTAGACAAAAGTGCTATGTTGTCTATGATTGTTATCGTTGCAAATGTTTCTAAGATATTATACAGCCTGATATTATCTATTATTTAGAAGTCCTTTTTTTTTCATCCGCATACCCTTACCTCATATATTACTGTACAATTATTATTATTATCACTATTTTTTTACAGATATAATTACTACTTATTATTGCTATCAGTTGTGCATGGCAGTTTTTTTTATGCTGTTGCACTCCAATATCATTATTGATGTAGTAGCTTTATTGTCGGTTTAATCATGAATCCTTTTCACTACCTTTAGTTGGAGTTATTGATGCCATTGAATTTAAGGCAGTGTTCATGTTACACATTATTATTATTATTATTATTATTATTATTATTATTATTATTATTATTATTATTATTATACGGTTCTGCTTCCCAGGTAAAAATATTAGTATTATTTTATAACTAAGCCGTAAAAGAATTATGTTAGTTTGAGAAAGGATCGAGTCGGCTAATCCTGACCCCAGGGATGTTGTGTACCATCCCGAAGTTTGGACTAAAGTGTCTTCGTGGACCCCCACCTCCCCACTCCCGTTGGGGTGTAGTGCCGTCAGTGCACCTAGCGGGGTGTACTGTAAGCATTACTTAAGGTTCTTTGCAGCGTCCCTTCGGCCCGTACCTGTAACCCCTTTTTCCCTTTTACTGTACCTCAGTTTATATTCTCTTTCTTCTGTCTAGCTATCCCCCCTTTCCCTAATTATTGGTTCATAATGCAACGGCGAGGTTTTCCTCCACTTACACCTTTCAAACCTTACTACTCTCAGTTTCCCTCTCAACGCTGAATGACTTCATAGGTCTCAGCGCTTGGCCTTTGGCTTAAATTCTATATTCCATTCCATTCCATTCTTCATGCTCCAGTGGGTGAGAGACTCTAACCCTGGGCTAGACGACGGCAAGGCTAAACGTCGAGTTTATTACCAGTAGATTATTGTTGTTCCCATAGAAAAAATATAAGGATGCACGTTACATTTTATTATTAAGAGATTATTAGTGTAGTTATCACTATTATTATTACGTTCGTACTGTGTATTTTATTTTCTGCATCAAATATAACTTATATCTTGCTGTGAAATATACGTGTAAATAACGTAGAGTTCATTGCAACGAGTTGACGCGCATTTGCTCATATTAAGATAAAACAGAAATGGGTTGAATTTTAGAATTGCTTAAAAATTTCTGATAAAATACCAGATATTTCATCGCGATCTTTGTTTCTAAGAAATACTGCGATTGTTCACAAAATTTATGTCGGTAGAGATAGTGTATTTGAAGTCATATCTTCTTGTGTACTATATTTAAGGATTTTTTTTACATGTCAGAAGTTCTCGTAGGTGACAAAATCTATTACTATATACTAATATTGTCATTTATTGGTATACACACTAGTTCAAGCCAGGCTCACGAGCTTTCATACGCCGGCACGCACGCATGCACGCACGCATGATCACACATTAAATCATACAATATGGTTTCTCACGTTTGTGTTTGAGATTTTTTCTTAGGTTTATAGAGTAGTTGTCATAATAGGATCCTAATAATATATATATATATATATATATATATATATATATATATATATATATACGTCAAAGTTTAGATGTTTTGTCCTACTATACTCGGTTTTTTTCCATCTGTCCACCCGCCTGTGGTGTTTCCGTATGGTAACACTGCGTCCCGGGCTTTAGATAGTTACATTCAACATTTATAATAATATCCTATTTCGAGTATTAATGGTGTAATTCGCATACAGTAAATTATTAAAACACTTTTCATTTGCAAATGTACACCCAGATACCCTTTTATTTACCTAAAACTTACACATAGCATAACTATCTAAAGCCTGGGACGCAGTGTTACCATACGCAGACACCACAGGCGGGTGGACAGATAGAAAAAAACAGAGTATAGTAATAAATACTCATGCACTACATTTATTTTGGTAATGTTGCTTTCTCAGTGAGAAAAGCGTCAAATAAGGGTTGTGTGTTGAAGGTAAATACAGACGAAATATGTAAAAATAATAGGTGTTAAGATATGAATGTAAAGGAAAAGAGGAGGAAAAAACTATGGTAATGTAAGTACTAAGTGCTCATTTCTCCCGACGTTTAGGCCTTAAAGTCTACCCAGGTGGAACTGATGTTCAGCCCTTAATATCTTGCTGCTGGTGATATGTTCCGGCGATTTAACAACAAACCATCCGGATAACATCTCCATCCTCTCTCTCTCTCTCTCTCTCTCTCTCTATCTCTCTCTCCTCTCTAGCCATTCCCCCCACCCCGCCCAACGCCGCCCCCACCCTCCTCATCTCCCTCGCATCACCACCTCCAGTAGACAGTTAAAAGGCATAAAACCAGTGAGTGATCACGCGGGCCTGTCTTTTAGCCGTAGCGGTGGGCATTACTTTCAGACCCAAGTGAGCGACCCACCAGGAAACCACACGGATACTGTTACTCACATGGCGGATTTATACACCCCTCCCCCCCTCCCTTCCCCTTCCCCCTCCTCCTACAAGGGATGAAGAGGAGGAGGAGGAGGAGGGAAAACGGGAGATCGGTGCGGGAAGGGATGCCCCCATACCCTGGGTGTGGGTGCTCTAAGAGCTTTCTGGTGTTGGGGAGAACTTGGCCTGATCGCTCTTGTACCTTTGGGACACCCCTAAGCAGATACGTACGCATCTCATTCATAGACACTCATGCGTGTATGTGCAAGATTATCTACGCAGTGACATTCCTCTTATTCTTTTTGCATATTGATACGTTTTTATCTATAGATAATTTTTTTTCTATATAATCAGTTAGTTCTTTCCTTTCCGTATTTCCCTTTACCTTCTCTGACTTCCTAATGAGCACCATATTCTTTGGAAGCTTGAATTGAAAGTCAGTGGCCACTTGGGCTTGTTTCATATGAATAGGGTTCATCTTCTGAATAATAATGAGAGTAATTACCCTCATGAGATTAAACAAACAAGGGATAGTCATCGTTTGTGCTTGCTTACGCAAGGTAATTTTCTTCCAGTTTTTGCAGATTCGTGAGAAAAAAGACGATGAACTAGTTTAATGAAAATCGATCGTCAACTAGACCTGAATGAGCTCTTTCTGTGGAAAATGTGTTGACGAAGTGAGAGAGAGAGAGAGAGAGAGAGAGAGAGAGAGAGAGAGAAAACCCTGGAGATAATGGTCATGATTTACTGGTAAGATGGTTAGTATCTGAAAGTCATTATAAAATAATGTATTTCTATTTATCTTTTGTCCTTGTGTGTCAACAGTTTGAACAGGCCATTCCTTTGTTATTTTGTTTCTTGGGAAGTTACCATTGGAGTCGAGAGGTCCAGCCTTATTTATTTCCACGATGACTCGAGAACGTATTCACGGATTGTGGTGAAATTCAGTAGATGGATAAGTAGAGAGTAAAGGGTAGGCTACTAGTAGTATGTTCGTAGTTATTATTATTATTATTATTATTATTATTATTATTATTATTATTATTATTATTTTTTTTTTTTTTTTTTTTTTTTTGCTCTATCACAGTCCTCCAATTCGACTGGGTGGTATTTATAGTGTGGGGTTCCGGGTTGCATCCTGCCTCCTTAGGAGTCCATCACTTTTCTTACTATGTGTGCCGTTTCTAGGATCACACTCTTCTCCATGAGTCCTGGAGCTACTTCAGCCTCTAGTTTTTCTAGATTCCTTTTCAGGGATCTTGGGATCGTGCCTAGTGCTCCTATGATTATGGGTACGATTTCCACTGGCATATCCCATATCCTTCTTATTTCTATTTTCAGATCTTGATACTTATCCATTTTTTCCCTCTCTTTCTCTTCAACTCTGGTGTCCCATGGTATTGCGACATCAATGAGTGATACTTTCTTGTTGACTTTGTCAATCAACGTCACGTCTGGTCTGTTTGCACGTATCACCCTATCCGTTCTGATACCATAGTTCCAGAGGATCTTTGCCTGATCGTTTTCTATCACTCCTTCAGGTTGGTGTTCGTACCACTTATTACTGCAAGGTAGCTGATGTTTCTTGCACAGGCTCCAGTGGAGGGCTTTTGCCACTGAATCATGCCTCTTTTTGTACTGGTTCTGTGCAAGTGCCGGGCATTCACTTGCTATGTGGTTTATGGTTTCATTTTTCGTATTGCACTTCCTATATATGGGAGAGATGTTATTTCCGATTATTATTATTATTATTATTATTATTATTATTATTATTATTATTAATTATTATTGATGGTGAAAACATCCACAGTGATGTAAATGTAAATATATATAAGAAATATAAATACAAACGAGAGGTTCTCGAAAGCTCTCGTTTGTATATATATTTCTTATATATAATTACATTTACACCACAGTGAATTTCTTCACCATTTCAGTGACTCATATTATGAGATTTTTATGGTTTATTATTATTGCTATTGTTTTGATGCATTGTAACCGGCAACAGATTAGGACGAAGGCCGACTAATGGCATTTAGTGTCTTTAGAAACATGCTTCCCAAAGAAACAAAAAATAAGAAAGAGCCAAAGATGTTACATCTTTTTTATTTTTTATTTATTTATTATTTTTTATTTGTTTATTTCTTTATATTGCTGCATAAACTTCTAAATGATTCAGTTAGTGTCTCACTTCTTTCAGCTTTGTGTGAGCAAAGAAATTAGGTCTGGCTTGGATTTGGAAAAAAGATAATTTTCCATTTTTTTTATTGTGAGACGTTGGGTGTTCAGTATAAGCTTCTGTTTGCATAGAGATATGCACGCATACATACATACATACATATATATATATATATATATATATATATATATATATATATATATATATATATATATATATATATATATATCAGTAGCATCCTGTAATAGAGAAGTTATCAGGACTATGAGAAAACAACACGGGAAAGCGGACGCGCGCACCCACAAACAAACATGCGCACGCAAACTATCACATTGCTCGTCTTGATTATTAAATGAAGGAGGAACCGTTTAGCAAACAACCCCCCTCCGCCAACACACTCACACACACACAAACTTCTACGTCATGTAACACCATTAACTTCTATCTTGCACCCACTGTTGCTTCCCCTGGATTTTAAAATTCCCGATTTGTCTGAACACATTCATTGGACACATGCCATTGTTAATTTTTCTTTTGGTGTAGTCAATGCTTACTAGTATGGCGCGATGCATGCTTTATTGTTTGTTTGTTTCCGAAATACACACACACACACACACACACACACACACACACACACACATTTATCTTTCGAAGTGATCTTTGGTTTCCTTAATGCCTCGGTTTGTTAAGCAACTCATGATAATTATCTCTTTGAGCCTTGGTTTTGCGTCCAAAGCTCGTGATCGCCAACTTGATTCTTGGTTCACCGCAGATTCTCATGAACGGCACTTGGCATAGTTGCTGACAATCCTAGGCTTCTTTTTACAGCTCGGTTGTAGGTTAATAGAGGTTTGCTTTTGCCGGGCAGGTATTCTTCTATTTATTTATTTATTACTTACCTAATTCACTAGGATGAATTTCCATTGAGCCCAACATTGCTCTATAGCAAGCAGATTGTAATCTGTTGCAATTGACCTTCATATTCTGGATTAGCTCCCCAAAAGGGCTTTTGGTCATCCCTCCCTAACAAACTATTTTAATTGTTTGTGGAGTAGCTTGTTCAGTTTTTGAGCGTTCATTGCAAAGGCGAGATGGCCTTATGTATATATGTCTTTTGAATTCAAGAATGAAATATGCACAAACACCTTTTGGTGATTATTTAAATAATTCTTTTTTTTTTCTGGGATTGATGGTCATCTCGAGTACGTTAAAGTGCCTGAGGGTGCCTCAACTGGCTGTGTATTTTGTGTGCAATTGAGATTTTCATAGATTAACATGGTTGTTTTTACTGTATTCAGATTTGCCTAGAGTGCCTTTTGATCTCCTCTGTGAAGCGAATATTAGCCTTAGAGATACAAGAATAGTTGCATTCATATCCATGTTGAGCATTTGTGAACAACTTGGAATTGTATGATTATTCCGTACACTATAAACGTTATTGTATAGGCCAACACAGTCTTCAGTGCTAAGGCTTGATTCATGTTAACCTTATGGTCTGTATCTTTCTATTTTCTATTACGATTGCCAGATACCCAAACGAATTTCATCCAGTTTGCGTAGTTAGGTACAACAACCAAGCCTTTTCATCGTTTGCGTTCAAACGCGATCCAACTTCACCTAAATGCTGCTTAGATTCTGAACTCACCCTTGAATTATTTAAAGGATCTTCGTCATTCACCTATAACTGAAAATCGTCCATAGTAGCTCCTGTCTCCCAGCGAATTTTAGAATTTCTTGAAAAGCCCATAGGCAAATAAAGGATTCATCAGTGAATGCAGTTCGAAATCACCAATGTTATTTTTGACATTTTTAGTCAGCCACTTATTTTAGATTTAGAGTCATCGAAAGTGACTTTTAATCTTGTAGTCGCCGAAGTTGTTTTTCCGGCATTCGTGGCCGCTGTGTTATCAATGATAAGCACTTTCCCGAACTATATTGATTTATTTATTTGTATTAGCAATCCATTGTACTCCTTCGTTATAATTCTTCCTTTTTCGCCTATAGCCATTTCATTGTGTAAGTAAGGCCTTTTGCTAATTTCAGTGGATTGGATGCGCAGTATGAATTGCAATAATAATGAGTTTCCAAGTAATTTATATCTTTAAACTGCAATATTGAATAACGTAAATTATGCACTTCTCAAGAGAGTTTGAGCGATTTCGTCGTTACAGATTTATGACGTCTAAATCATCTGGAGTTAGTTAAACTACTACACAGAACTGGGCGTCATCAAAATGATTAAATTCTGTGGAGAAGTGAAGCTGGTGGTCGTTTCGAGAATTCGGGTCACGAAAAATGTGACCTACAATCTGGGGTCACGATTATTGATTCGCCCAAGTGACTCGCATCCTTTTTTGGGTGAGGTGGAATGCAAGAATGAAGTTGCTTTGTCGAGAATGTTACACTTGAAAATTTGTTTTAACTGTTTATTTGTGTACGTACTCTTGACGTGAATGTGCTGAGAGAGAGAGAGAGAGAGAGAGAGAGAGAGAAGAGGGTTTGGGTATTTTCATTATAATAATCCCACTTGTGAATCTGCACACTAGAGGCAAAATATGTATTGTTTGTCTTTACTATAATGTGGTTCGCAGAACTATATATTGCATTAGTGGAGACATTAAACTGTTCTGAAAAACATAGAATTACTTTAGATATTCAGTATGTATCCTGTATGTTACATAATCAAGAGAAGCTTCATATTTTCATACCATGATCAAGATATGTTCACATTTTGTAGATCAGTCAATTGCAAAAAAGTATACATAATTGATTGCCCCATTTAGAGGTTGTTCTGCGATTATGATGTTTTCGTGTTGATTATTGTCACTGTAGCTGTTTCTCACTTTATCATCACTTCCTTCATCGGCATCATTTTACTCATTTTTCCATTAATTTTCAGCCTTCCTTCCCCCGTCACTCCTTCTTTCCCGAGGGCAGCAGTTCTCCTTTCCCCTCATCTCCTGCCCGATATAATCCCCTCAGATTCCTCTTGAAATCCTCCTTCACACCCACTTGACATCTATATATCTCGGGAAAAGGCGTGGGCGTGGGCGGCCCTGGGCGTGGCTGCTTAAGACGTGTAAGTGATTGTTCACCCGCCTGTTTGTTGTATCAGCGTGGGCGGGTGGGTGGGTGAGAGACGGGCGTGGAAGAGGGCGGGGTGTGGGTGGTACCCCAGGTTATATTTCGAGGGGATGAATCACTGCTTTGTTTGTTTGTTTGTTTATTTGCCCCCCCTCGGTGAGGGGAAACGCGAAGAGAAAAGCCGTAAGGGGAGTGTGTGTGTGTGTGTGTGTGTGTGTGTGTGTGTGTGTGAATTGGGCCAGATGTCAGGGGAATGGGGAAGTGACGTCATAAGTACCCAGATGCATTTTGACTTTTATGTCTTTCGTGCTGTAAGAATAACATTAATGAGAATGGTATTTATGTTAATGATTATTATTATTGACTTTGCATCAATATTAAACTTCTTTGTTAAGGGTTCCAGAAGTTTTCAATGACACTCCAGAGTCCTTTTTCTTTAGTTAAATGAAAATAGAAAATATGCATTCTGAGTTATACTAGGCAAACTTGACTGACGAATCGGTTAGTTTGTTTAAACATTATTATGAAATCGCTTGCAAGCATTTCCATGGAGAACACTTGCTCTGTGTGTAGATGTCAGCCTCCAAAACACGGACTGTTGATATCTGCGTAGGTGTGTTATCTACACAACAAACACTCTATATTATACACACACACAACACGACCACACACACACACACATATATATATATAATATATATATATACATATATATATACATACATACATATATGCATACATACATACATACATTTACATTCATACATACACACACCTATTAATGTCTGGTACTTGCGAGTGAGGATTTGAAACATACGTGTATTTTGTAGCAACAGCAGCATCAAGAACATCAACACGACTGCTGTGCCAGGGAGTGAGATGACTCGTGCTGAAGGGTTGATCGGGATGATGAATCAAAGAGAGGTGGGATTATATGGCGATTAGTTCAGAATGAGTAATGGATCGGAGATTAAAAGGCTATTGCTAAATTCGTAAGACGGCAAGAGAAGGTGCTACCGCTGGGTCCGCAGCTGACTCCCAGTGTGATTGATTGCGGAACGTTTCTTTAGCGTTGCAGTTTGTCTTTGACGTATGATAACTTTGTATGCGGTATTTTTTTTTTCTGAAGTTACTTGAAGATTAGTTTTATATTGTCGTGCGGATTTAACTGTATATTTCTTAACCTTGGCATTTTACGATTCAAAATAAAGGGAAAAGATTCAAGTGTTGGCTTTTGTAATGAATGCGGTTATTGTTAGCGATAATTGCTTATGTATTCTAATAAATTCCACTGTTTTTGTGTAAATATTTCTCGACATAAAGGCAAAGTCAAGACCACGTTCTTGAAATAAGTCCCAGGAAATGAACATCCACTTTCAAAATTAACGCTGACAGGTAACGCATTGAGCAATCATTTGTTTCCTAGAATTAGTTGAAATATTTTTGAAGATTTTTGTTACAGTTCATCTCAGGAATATATGGAAGATAGAAGGTTAACCTGTAAAGTGTTTTTGTTGCCTGTCAGTTTTTTTAGTTTCTAAGCATTGCTTTTGCGCATTTAAAAGGTGGACGTTTTGGGATGGCAGTTACATGTTACGTTATGTACATGTATATATAAATAATATATATTAACTATATATATTATATATATATATAATAATATATATTAATAATAATAATAATATTAATATATATATATTATATATAATATAATATATATTATATAATATAAATATATATTATTTAATTTATAATATATGTATATATGTGTGTATATATAATATATATATATATATATATATATATATATATATATATATAATATATATATATATATTTATATACACAACATATATATTTATATATATATATATATATAAAATATATAAATATATATATAATATATATATCATATATATACTATATATATATATACTATATAGTATATATATATATATATCTCACATGACATAAACGTAACATGTAACTGCCATCCCCAAAACGTCCACCTTTTAAATGCGCAAAAAGCAATGCTAGAAACTAAAAAAACTGACAGGCAACAAAAAACAACTTTTACAGGTTAACCTTCTATCTTCCATATATTCCTGAGATGAAACTGTAAAAAAAACAAAAATCTTCAAAAAAATATATATATAATATATATATATACTGCATATAGTGAAAAAAGTTATCAAGTATTCTCATTCAGAACGCATTTAATTTTTAGTAAATGTGAATGTTATGTTTTAAGGAGAATAATGTTTCCTCAAAACTAGATGTTCCTTTGTCGTTGTTGTTTTGATGAGTGTGTAATTTTATCTGGTATTTATTTTTATGTTCGTAATTCTTATGTTCTTAGTCAGGTCAATTGTCTTATGGTAAATATATCGTTAATAAATCATACCACAATACCCATGATTATGTGTGTATGTATGTGTGTATATATATTCATCTTTTAATTATTGATTCGACGAGTAACACCCTCCTTTTCCCACCCCTGTACCCCTGTACAGTAAAATTCTAAAGCTTTAGCTGTTTCGTATGCGCCTACAAATGTTCTTATACATTGTGTTGGACAAGAACAGCTAAGTCCTTATGACAGTAGTTTTTATAGTGATCATCACCATCATCATCATCATCATCATCATCATCATCATCATCATCTACATCAACATAATTGAATTAATAATGATTAGCTTCAGTTGATAGATGTTAATGCCACAAAGGATCTAGCCGGATTGTGTGACGAAGTCGATAGCTGTGAATTAATACCAAACCAATATTTTTTGTGCAATGCCTTTATTGTATTAAATATATACATCATGGTATAGGATCCACCAGAAAGTTGTTAAATAAGGCGCACACCATTTTCATCCAACAACTCGTCAGTCCGTTATAAAGGTTTTATGAAGGAGTCCGTTACAACAGGTAAAGAGTTCCGGTGATTTTGCTTTTAGTGTTCGTACCTTATACATGAATGAATGGACGGCCGACAGTATGTAGAGTGAAGGCACTTCGAGAAAAAAAAAAGAAAAAAACAGAGGGAAGAAAATGCTTTGTATATACAGTACATGGTTCCATGATACGGAAATAATTCGTCATATACATATATGTTTATATATATTTAATATTTCTTCTAAATATTACATTGCTTGGCCTATTCAGTGTAGATACGCCTACAGCTATGTGATGCAACTACACAGAACATATTTACAGGCTGTGTTAAATGTTTGTAGTTTGTGTGTGAGTAATGTAAAGTCAATTTTAAATATAAAAATAAAATCAGCGTCTCTTCTTCGAAATATTGGACTGGGATTTTTTTAAGCCAAATAATGAGACATTACATTCATTAAGCATAAGGCACTAAGATGGATTCTTTGCTTTTTCCAACAACATAAAATGGTATTCAAAAAGGATAGAATTAAATTTTATTTGTAGATTGACAAAGGCCACAGTAAATCACAACGCCATTCTGCTTCAGAAATTAAATACGTAAATACTTTCAGTATTCTATTCCTTATTAATAGATAGGTTATCATAATTATGTTTTGTAGGCAGTATATAATCAGTTTAGATATTACACGGCAGGATCTAATTTTTAGGCCTGTAAGGTATTTGAAATGATTTGCACTCTACTTCTTGGAGAGATCTGTCTCCGTAGTGCCATTAGCCGTATGAACGTTTCAGGGAACATTTTGGATGTGAATAAGTGGCACTCAACTCATCACTCAGTGTGGTGACTTGATGTAATGAAGGCACTGTTTGGGCGGCTTTTTGTAATTCAGTTTAGCAAAGACAAATTCTGAAATGCTTTTGTTGTGTTTATACAATGCACAATAAAATAAAGCTTGTATCTTCTTGTGTAGCTTAATGTTCTTATATAATAAATATATCTGTATTCATGTATGTATGTATGCGTTAATGTGCGTGTGTTCATGTGCGTATGTACGCGCGCCAACGGGTGCGAGCGCGAACTTGTTTGCGAAGCAATACGTTCCTAAAGATAGCAAACAGATATGAAATAGTTCATGGCACCAGAATAAATAGGCTACATCGCAAGTGTTTTCCTCTTATCATGAAAAGGAAAGAAATTACGTATTTTCATCTCATATGAGAAAAAATGTCTTCTGCCAATAGTTTACCAAACTATTGAGTAACCGAAACCACTTCCGCCCCGTTCGTGAACTCAGAAGTTGATATTCAAACAAAACCGCACTATTTTAGCATATTTACTTTACTGTTTAAATGTTTTCTCTTCGTCTCTTTGCAGGAAAGAAGATTTTAAGAACATATTAACTTACTGTGCACAAGTTGTTAATTTCACACTCCCTTAAATATGATTGCACTTGTCGGGAAGAATACCTTTCCAATGACGTATTTTTTTCACATATTTCACACTTATACAACGACACTTAAAAATGGGATTATTCCCTTTAAAATCTGAATAAAGAACATTTGCAAAAGTTCCGTCCCTTACCAAGATGTGAGTCCAAACCATTTTCTGAATACAAAAGCGCTGAGCTACGAAATCAACTGTAAGGCAGAGTCGAGTTTGTCATTGAGGTGCTTGCCCCCCCACCCACCTCTGATTTTGGGCAGTCAGATTCAGTCATCAACACATGTTTAATGTGGGGGGCAAATTATCTAAGAATTTCCATCGTTTGTTGTTATACTTCTCAACTGTATGGGTTGTTATTCACTACACCATTTCTAAACACCACACCACTTGTGCTTTAACCTCTTACATGAATTGATTTTCCAAATTCCTCTTGAAACACTGCAAAATCAGTATAATTATATGCTTTGCCATAAATCAATGAAATTCATTATTCGATGTTAGCAAAAAGGTATTTCAAAAAGGTTATTCAGTATCAGAGATAACTTCAGTATTTTACTATCGCGAGGAATTTGATCCAGGAAATTTGACATAATTTGGTTATCCACTGCTACCTATCATCGCTATATAAGTTGATTCTTCATTTTCTGAAATATTTCACAAAGTCTTAATTTTTTGCAATCATAAAGCACTTTACGGTTTGTCGTTTTCAGTCATCACCGGATTCAGTATTCACTGGAATATTTTGCACTTTTGACCGAAATTACATACATTTCCAAAGACCTCCGTCGCGTCATGATTCCACTGTCTTAGAAACAAAAGGAAGTTGGTATCAAGAATAATCACTAGATTATGCAGCCCTTTTTCTTTGAGGTTTTAAGTCAGTGTGGATACATTCATGAATAACTAGCAGGAAGCAGTTCACATTGTACAGTATTATTCACAGTGCATGAACAGACCTTTCTCCAACTAGAGGCTTCAACTCTGTTCCTTTTTTCTTTTTCTTTTTTTATCACCAGAAGAATATAATTCCTCTCGATCACGTTCATGAAACACGATCCTGCAGGAGTTGGGGAGAAGGACCTCTCTCTTCTCTCTCTCTCTCTCTCTCTCTCTCTCTCTCTCCTAGAGGACCTGCCTTTAGGGACCCATAAAATGTATCCTTCATAGCTTCCTTCGAAATCCTCGAAACGTGAAATATTGCTCGCGATATTCAAGGGTCGGATTCTCGTGGGGCGTCTGGATGTCACAGAGTTTATCACTGCAAGAACTGTGAGAGATGTGACTCTTTGATAATAAGAAAATTGTATTATTCGCAGAAATAGAGATGAATTTATTTCTTGTTTCACCTGCATCTAAATTTTCCATTATCAAATCACGTGTACTTTTATTCATTGAACTATAGGTACATTAATGTAATCATTCGTAGAACTGAATTAGAATATATTTTTCATCAGTCTCACTCGAAGTTTTGAATTGAAGCTAAGTAGAAATGCTTTTGTCGTAATTTACAAGCTTTGGTGTAACTAAACTGAGCTCACTTTGAGTCGAATTTAAAATTTTAGTGTTGACAAGCTACTTGTCATCTGATGAAGGAATAATAAAATTTTAAGTCATGGATAAAATACCACTCTGGTTTTTCATTGCTTCATAACGATAATAAACGCACTGACATCAGAAACTTCTCGAGAACCAGACCCAATCACGTATTCTGAAAATATGGCTAGCTAATTCTTTTCACTTCTTTTTCCTTGTTGTTATCGCTCTTTTTGTTTTTGCTGATGACGATGATGCTCCTTTCACGGTTCTCCATGCGAAGCAGATGAAGTAAGAGCCTTGCTGCCTTTTAGATCGACAAATGACGCAGGACAGCGTCTGTTTCTAGAAATATGCCTGGAACTGTGTTGATTTCTTCTCTATTGAGATGGGACCAAGGCTATCTGCGAGATATTGCTGGTGTCGCGTGCAGGCGCATTTTCTCTTTCACGGCTGGTAAACAGGTTCACGAGCTCGGTCTTGCAATGTGATGTCCCGATGTCCTGACTGTTTGGTGCGAAAGGAAAAAAATTCAAATTAGCCATTTTTGAGGATAAGAATGAATTCTTATGCACACATTCTCTCTCTCTTCTCTCTCTCTCTCTCTCTCTCTCTCTCTCTCTCTCTGTGTGTGTGTGTGTGTGTGTGTACATGTGAAGTCCATCATATAAGGGATAATAATTTTGTGTACGGTTTTATTCATGTTGGCTCGTTTCTGTGTTAGTATGCATTCCCAGTTATACATTATGTTTATCATGTGTATAGGCTTTCATAATTTACACTTGGCATTGCAAATCCGGTATTCTTCAAGGAAGGCAGAGGTAGAGTCCTCAGAAACTGTAAGGAGAAAGAATTCAAATTGGTGGAAGTGAATGAAAACAGAAGCTTAATATAGAAAGCAAAGCAAGAAACCCAATTTGATGTTAAGGGTACTCAAGATATATATTATATATATATGTATGAATGTATGTATGTATATATATTTATATATACTATATATATTATTATTTATTTGATTTGATTAACGTCACATTGCAATTTTTTTTTTCTCGGTTTTTTTATTCACTTTGAAAACACGTTCCATTATGTCAGTTACATGAGAAAATCGTGAATGAATATTTAGATAGTTAGCTAAACAAATAATGTGTGCTTGTCCCTGCTGATGGTTTGACTAGTATTTTTTTTTTCGCAAAAACTTAACTTTACACTTTAGAACAAAGTAGATATATATGAGACGGGCTTGATGAAGTTTGTAAGATCTAACTGAAGTTTCCATTCGAAAACTCTTAGTTGTTGGTATGTTCTGTAAAATTAAACTGAATTTAGGTTTATATATATATATATATATATATATATATATATATATATATATATATATATATATATATAAACCACCCTGTGGTAAGGGTGTAAGAATACTACCACTGTAGGTCCTGCGTGCCGTAAAAGGCGACTAAGAGGACGCTACTGCCTTGCCGTCGTACGTTTTTTAGTAAAAGGCTATGCTCCCCGCCAATAACTGTGAAAACTGCTGCCTTGCAGTCTTACTGTTTAGTAAAAGGCTAGGCCCACCGCTAATAACTGTGAAAACTGCCGCCTTGCAGTCTTACTGTTTAGTCAAAGGCGAGGCCCACCACCAATAACTGTCTTTGATGACTTTAATATTGAATTCACGATATCTTGGTAATAACTTACACGATCACCCTTTGGAGATATATATATATATATATATATATATATATATATATATATATATATATATATATATATATACACGCATCTACATATTTATATTTTATAAACATTATGTACATATATCTATATTATATATATATATATATATATATATATATATATATATATATATATATATATATGTAAACCGTAATAAGCTTTCTAGTGAATTTAATTGTATGAGTCTATCAACGAACTGTATATTAATGCGATCCATTATGCTCTGCGGATAGCACCTGAATTTCGCCTACCTTCGCACTGCGTTCAAAGAGGTCTTCTCACTTAACATGACGCTCGAACCATATCTCCTTGTCTTAAACATTTTACCAATAAGAAAACACAGATAATTTTGTTCCCTCTGGGAATTTCCAAACAGAAGGCAGGTTTGCCAATAATCCCAGGTTCTGCTTGGCCTAAATAAGAGGCGTAAATGCAGTTTATTTCGAGTCAGTCTCCTGCCTCAGTCTCTAAATCATCTTCCTCGTTAGGTGGTTTCAAGGTATGGTTGTTTCGACAACTTCCGTCGCAAGAGGGCGTTCTGATTAATTAAAGGAACTGAAGTGAGCCTGGACTATTTCAAGACGGTAGTGAATATTATATATAATATATACGGGCCAGAACCGCCATATCATAAGTTAGAACACAATGAAGAACGCATCCCCAGAATATTGGTTATATTTGGAAAGCAAAATCGTTAAAGAAAAACGTTAACCAACAATATCATAAAAATGAATATGTCGCGGTGGGAAAGAAAAGCTGCCTGTTAGAAAACCTTATAATCGTGGATTCTGATTATGTTAATATCGTATCGTGATTTAATTTTTATACTTCATAAACAAAGATAATTTAGCAAGATAATTTTATAATTTTGATGTATATGCAATAGAATTGTGGTATGTTTTATAGGAAACATTGATATATACTTCGTTTACGAATTATTAGTCAATATTTATCTCATTGTTTTCCTTTTTATGCTCTGTTGTGTTCCTTATTATTATTATTATTATTATTATTATTATTATTATTATTATTATTATTATTATTATTATTATTATTATCATTATTATCATTATTATTAACTAACGCTGCCCCGTTTTATATACAACGTGTATTCATATTTTTATTAGATTTTTTATTATTTTGCTATTAGTTATGAGTGCAAAATTTCAATTTATAGTATATTTTCTACTGACTCATTTGTATTTGAGTTTGTATTTGTATATATATATATATATCCACGAGCTAAATGAGGTTGATATGATTATTATAATCCCAGCTTGCCTGATTATGACACATTGTATCTCACAACAGACTTTTAATCTCCGTTTCAAGATTCTAAGCCTCAATTTCTTTTTGAGATAGGCTTGTTGGTTAGGAAAAAGTAATACTTAGCAGAAATCAAATAGAAAGAGAAGGTATCAAGATGCATGGAAGGCAAGCAATACAATAAGTGAGGGACCCAGCAGAAATGGAAGGAAAAGAAGATAAAGAAAGATATTGTCTCTGGTCATTCAGGACTTCAAATTTGTACATGCGTAACCTAGTGGATAATTGAGTTATTTACATAAAAAAATGTTTCTTTTGCCACTTTGCCGTGTGCAATTTCTTGGAAAACTTGCGGCAAAATAAACTTAGACATTATCCTCGTATTTTTTGTTGTAAGCAACGACCACAGAACAACCAAGTACCAGATGGTTAGGATATTCAGCTTCTACTGATTACGATGCTTGGACGTTCCGAGATATTGCGGCAATACATCGAAGAACCTCGCAATATTTTCTTAGATTCTTAGATTTGTAATACCTATAGTATTGTTTATGTGTTTGTATATTTGTTTATTTATTAGTTTAGCTTTGTTTGTTCATTTTTCATCCACTCATTTTTCTCTTTCTTCACACAGGAGCAATTTTTGTTGTGGTTTGTTCATTATGACTTATTTATAATAATAATAATAATAATAATAATAATAATAATAATAATAATAATAATAATAATAGGATCCAAAGTGTATAGCCCCAATGAGCCTAGAAAACGTATCGTAGCTTTGAGATAAAAGCATTTTACGAATGAGTGTCAGGGTGCTGTCAAAAACTCTTTAAAGACTATGCTTGATGGTATTCCCAATTTCCTAAAACGTGAATGATATAACGGCCTTTTAAACTTGTGTGTGTGTGTCCTTGTTTACCTTAACGTAGGAATATACTATTAAAGGGTTAAGAATGAGGAGACACCTCTCTCAGTGCGTGTGGGGCGATTCACTTCAGGTAACTATACACGCGATAAATTTTCGGGTGGGCCACACAGGGAAGTTGTGTCATCTAGAATGAAACGTCGTAAATATAGCTTAGATATGTTGGATAGAGAACTAGTGCAGGCCATAAGTTTGTACATGTTTGAAGAGAGAGAGAGAGAGAGAGAGAGAGAGGGAAGATTCTAAGGAATGAATAATGACCAACCCAAGCTCAAAATAAAAACTCAGTATTTGTAATTAAATGTATAAAAGATAAATAACAGAAAATATACAAATTGTACGAAAAAACCAACTAAGTGCTTAAACGTGTGTATATTCAAACCATTAAATGTTCTGTGCATAATGCAGTCATCGCTGCTCTTGTTTTGCTGCTGCAAGTGTGCAAAAAGCTCGCTAAAATTTATCACTTTCGTTGATATAAGAACAATGAAAGCAAAAGTGTCCACTTGCCCAGTACTTCAAAGAGCGAAAGTAACTCAAGCAATGGAAGCGATATTTTGAGAGACAACGAGTACTACTTAAAATAAACGTTGTTTTAAGATTATTGTTTTGCAAGGAATTGTATATGAGAAATGGCGTGCAATGGTTCTGTTGCAGAAAAATATTTTCTTTTATTATTGTTATCATTTTATAAATTAGGATCATACTTGTCATCAAGTAAAAAATGCGCCGGAGTTTCTTCGGCGCAATCGAGTTTTCTGAAGGGTGGTGGCCTCAGCTACAGCCCCAAAATCTCGTAGCCGAGGTCCATGAAACTCAGCCACGGTCCGATGGTGGCCTATGTTGGTACCTATAACGCTGTCAGGAGTACGATTATGGCTAAATTTAACCTTAAATCAAATCAAAACTACAGAGGATAGAGGGCTGCAGTTTGGTTTGTTTGATGACTGGAGGGTGGATGATAAACATACCAATTTGCAGCCCTCTATCCCCTGTGGTTTTTAAAATATGAGGAGGACGGACAAAGCCGAAACAGAAGTTTTCTTTTATAGCGAACTCAAAACTGAACTGTATCTCAAATGATAATGATGCTCAATTATTTGAGTCTGCTTGTTAAGAATGAAGGTTTAAAAGCGAAGGCGAGAGAGAAAACTGGAGTAGCAAACTGCGCAAGAAAAACAAGTAAATATTTAGACTTGATAATGTAACTGATCTGTTAATGCTTGAATATATTGGTTGTGGCCGTTTGAACTTTTCAGAAAGCTATGCGATGTTTCATGCTGAAGCCTTAAAGCCATGACCTTAGTATCTCTGACTCATTTTGTTATTTGTGTTTGCATTTGTTTGTTTGTTGTTTAGTTGTTATTTAGAATGTTTACATTTATTTGGTTGTTGTACAGTTGTTATTGTGGATGTTTACATATATTTTGTTTGTTATTTAATCTCGCTATTTTTTATTTCTTACATTTACCAGGTTTTAATTTCTAGTAATAATAATAATAATAATAATAATAATAATAATAATAATAATAATAATAATAATAATAATAATAATTAATTATTATTAGTATTAGATTATTATTATTATTATTATTATTATTATTATTATTAGATTTTATCATCTCAGTTTTTTCATTACAAATTAGATCTTTCATTTTAGATATCGTTTTATCAGCGCATGGCAGACAATTCATCTAATAGTAGTATTACGTTAGTGTTGTTCATTGATAATGCAATTTTTACGAACCTGTTATATCTTGTGGTCAGTGGTCCAGTAGTGATAATAAGGGAGGGGCGTGAGCTGTGACGAAGTGGGCGTGTCCCCTTGTTTCGGGCATGCACTTAGGCCGGAGTTGTAGTTGCCTCCTGTACTGCTCCCTGGAATAAATAACAATTCTCCGGTTGTAGTTAGCGGGTGGTTGTAATTTATGTAGTTGGGTGCCCTGACGAGGAATGATAGAAATCTTTATTATGTTATTATATCGGTATTTTTTACATTAAGGACTGATAATCGCAGAGAAATTAAAGAAATACTTTTGTTATGATAATATAGCATTAATCAGTAGGTTGATGATTCATAATCCTACTGAGATGGAAAGAAACTAATAGAATGTTATTCATTAGATAAAGTATTTATAATCCTAATAAGATGAAAGGTAATTTAATCAATTTTATTCATTCGACTGAAGATTTATAATCCTACTGAGATAAAACAACTTTAATGAAATGCTATTTGTAAAAACATGATTAATAGACAACCTTAGTAAGATGCTATTTATCAGTCCGAGAATTCAGAACAGCAAAAATGAAAGCAACATTAATTATTCAACGTCATTCATTATATTTAAATTCATAATCTGACAAAACACAAAGGACTCATGATAACAGATGGGCTTTCAGTATCCCAAAATCTCACAGAAGAGAAATAAACTTTGGTGAAGGACGGTTCTTAAGGAGGATTCTTATAACGCTACTTTACTGTACCTTCGTTCATATTCCCTTCCTTCCTTCCAGCCTCTCCTAACAATTGATTTACAGTGCAGCTGCGAGGGTTTCCTCCTGTTACAGCTCTAAAACCCTATAGGTCCCAGCGCTTGGCCTTTGGCCTAAATTCTATATTATATTCTCCCCTATAACACCGCTAGGCGAAGGCGAAGGACCTACCGAAGGAAGGCTGCAGCGAAGGAGCCGAGGACGATCCAAGGGAGCCGCTGGAACTGAGGAAACTGCTTGACCCGAAGCCCGAGGAGAGAGAGGAGGTCGATCCCGAGGACCAGATCGAGTGCGAGGATCCTAACCCGGAGGAATTGTTGCTCGGGGAGGAGATGGCTGGGGAATGGCCCCCTAGGAATCCTCCCCCCAGGGGCGCGGGCAGGCCCGGACGTAGAGCGCCTGAGGAAGGAGAAGAGTTTTGTAAGTATTGACAGGCGCAGGTATGCAAGTGCTGATTTCAACCATCAGATATTTAGGGCTTTGCTTTTCACGTCACAAAAGAAACATCGTAAATGGGCGTCGCAAAATCCTTTATTTATTATGTCTTTTCTCTATATTATTATTATCATTAATCAGAAGATGAACCCTGTTCATATGGAACGAGCCCCCAGGGGCCAGTGACTTGAAATTCATGCTACCAAAGAATATAGCGTTCATTTGAAAGAAGTAACAGAAGGTAAAGGAAAATACAGAAATAGATCAGTTATTAGAAAAAATAGATAAATAAACAAATTGAGAAATAATTGAATTATTAAAATACGAGGTGAATTGTATTAGGGAAGTAAAGCATTGCATCTTCGTTTGAACTCCTGAAGTCTAAGCCAGAATGCCATTGCGGGCTGAGAAAGATAACTTTCGTTATCATGCATGAAGGTGATCTGTAAGAGGGAGTACTATTACCTGATCCTAAGGGCGCTGTCCCTAGTGCAGAGCTGCCTAAAGATCCTCCGATTTGCTGGTACCCATTGCTTAGCTGAACTCCACTTTGGAACTGGAGACAAAGAACGATCGTGTCAGAAAGCAAATCAAACTTCATCCAGGGATATGAATTTAACCCTTGACCTACTTTGATTGTTATTATTCATATAGATGAGGTCATAGGTCAAGGCTTCCAGAAATTTCAAGAAAAGAAAATATGACGGTACTGAATGATCTTGTTAGAATGAAAACCAAACTTCATTTAAGGATGTGAGTTTAACCCTTGACCTACTTTGATTGTTATTATTCATATAAATGAGGTCATAGGTCGAGGCTTCCAGGAATTTCCAGAAAAGAAAATATGACGGTACTGAATGATCTTGTTAGAAGGAAAATCAGAGTGAAAACCAAACTTCATTTAAGGATGTGAGTTTAACCCTTGACCTTCATCGAGGGTTATTATTCATATAGATGAGGTCATAGGTCGAGGCTTCCAGGAATTCCAAGAAAAAGAAAATATGACGGTTAATAAATAGATGACTCAACAGTTTAATCTTCCTCATTTGTGTCCTGTTCTGATCGCGTATTTTGTAAAAGTCTTCGGATCACGTTACTCACGCCGTGACTAATTGCCTTTTGGTGCTAAGCAAATATACTTTCGTTGCTCCTTATCGTCAGTGTGACCATCTGTGTCCGCTTCTTTTTAAAACTAAAGCTCTTTCTTATAAGGCGTCAACTTGGAATGAAGGATCTAGCATAGCTAACGTGTTAAAAAGATTTACGTCGACGTCAACTGATTAAATGTGAAAGTACATCAGAAAGGTTTTAAAAGCAACGTCTGTTATATCTGTTTTATATATATATATATATATATATATATATATATATATATATATAGATATGGTATGGTATGTAGATTATATATGTGTGTGTATATATATATATATATATATATATATATATATATATATATATATAACATTCTTTAAAACATACTTTTAATTATTCCTTTTGCAGTCAGTGGATCAAGGTTTACATTCCTAACTAACGAGCGCGCGCGCGCGCACACACAAATATATATATATATATATATATATATATATATATATATATATATATATATATATATATATATATGATATTATATATATATATATATATATATATTATATATATATACTATATATACACCAAGAACTTTCCTTATTACATAAGACCTTCCATAATAGATAGGCCTTCTCATTCTGAAAGCAACCAAGAACATGATAGATGTTTGTATTTACTGATTCATTTGTGTGTAACTATAGGAATGGGGTGTGTGGGCCCTCGGGGTTTGGGGGTATCCTCCTATTTGACTGCCCTGCATCTGTGGGATGCCCCAGCCACTGCCTCTGCAATATAATAATAATAATAATAATAATAATAATAATAATAATAATAATAATAATAATGGAGATTATAGCCGTATATTTATATATTGATAATAGTGAAAGTATTAGAAAGAAACATAATAATATAATAATAATATTGGAGATGATAGGCGTATATTTATATATATTAATAATAATAGTAAAAATATTACTAGAAAGACATTAATAACAGTATAATAATAATAATGTAGAAGATAGTCATATATTTATATACTGAAAATAATAGTAAAAATATTAGAAAAGGATTTATAATAATAATAATAACAATAATAATAATAATAATAATAATGATAACGTAGAAGATAGTCGTATATTTATTTTGAAAATTATAATGAAAATATTAGAAAGGAATATAGAATGATAATGATATATTCATGTTGTGTTATGTTGCTTTTTGAATGTGTTACTCTTTTTTTAAACATATTTTTATTTATAGTGCTGTTTATGTTTTATAGTTCTCCTTAGAATATTCATTCCATATTTTTTTTTTATCTCTTGAATGTATTCATTGTCTTATTTTGTCTCTTGCATGTGTATTTCTCCTTTTTAGTATAAGTTTGTTTACCTTTTACTAAATATTCGCTTATCTTTGTCGCGTTTTCAGTAATTTTCTCTTTATATTCTGTTCTTCATTCGTCATTTTTTCGCAGATGCATTTGTTTTAGTTCCCCTGTCTTTTTTTTATGTGCCCAAGAAATTTAAACAACAGATTATAACTGAAGAGAACATCACAAAATACAAAACAGGACTCTTGGAAAGTAAATATTACCAACTAGGAAAAAAAGCATGTAAAAAGACACCTTCCAGGAAAAGAGTAGCTTTCTGATTTTTCTATGTAATGGCCATTCTATGTTTTTCATTTTCAAAGGAAAAGTGAAAGGTATGTTTTTTATGTTCTTCCGTTAATATTTTAAATGGCAAAATGTACTTTGAAACTGCTTATTATTATTATTATTATTATTATTATTATTATTATTATTATTATTATTATTAGGGAGTAGGTCAAATAGTTGTGTATAATCTAACAATAGAATATATAACCTCTCTCTCTCCCTCTCTCTCTCTGTTGCGTTCCATACGGAACGTAACTTCTGACGCGTCGAACCATAATAAAAGGCGCCTCAGTAAGTGTGCCAAGAGGGGGGGAGTGGGGAGGAGGAGGAGGAGGATGAGGATGTTAGGGGGTAATGATGATGGGGGGGAGGGGTTGGGGAGAGGTATAGAGTGTTTGTTTTGTGCACTTGCTCCCATTGTTTATAAACGTCATGTCTCGTAAAGTGTAACACAGTGCCGGGTTGCGTTTTCCAGAATGCCGAGATGACAAAGTGCTCACCTCACCTTTCCTGAAACGGTGTCAAATCAACAGCTCTCTCTCTCTCTCTCTCTCTCTCTCTCTCTCTCTCTCTCTCTCTCTCTCTGTGCGTGTGTATAGATGCCACGTTGCTTGATTCATTGGTGGGGTCTTGTTTGTTACCTAAATAAACCTGTTTTTCTCAGTTTTTAGGCTGATGGTTAAATAAACTGAACCATAATTTAATTTGGTTTTATGGTTCGAGAGAGAGACACAGAGAGAAGAATAAGCAGATAGTTAATATCTAGTATGATTTTAATCGATGATTTTCTCGTTGCTTTCAAGAGTTGGTGTTAATACTTTGCAATTT
>NC_061092.1:33836597-33844097 GCF_015104395.2 Macrobrachium nipponense | reverse complement strand
ACGAGCTATGGCACTTAAACGGGGATTTGATTTTACCCCTAATTTCCTCCTTCCTCCGCCACACGTTGGGTCGCAAAAAGAGAGAAGAGATAGAAAGAAAAAACGATAGTAGGTGTGATGTAGACCCAGTTTACGAGAAAGTTTGTTACAGAAGACTGCTCTCTCTCTCTCTCTCTCTCTCTCTCTCTCTCTCTCTCTCTCTCTCTCTTACACACGCACACCTCCCGTGCTGCAACTGTCGGGCGTATTTTATGCAGGAGACATAAAATATATTCCTCATCGGCTGGTACATATAGCGGCCACCGCTGCCTGCCACGTCGAGCACCTGTCCTGTTCGTCAAGCGACGGTGCCATTGGTTTGTTTGAAAGTTTGCCTCGGTCTGATTGGCTGGCATTCACCTATAACCCGTTGTGATTGGTTAATTCTTAACGTTCCCCCCTGATTACCGTTGGCATGTTGGAAGCCCGCTTGCGGGTTGGAAGGGGTTCAATGAGACAATTGGATGCCAGAGGATTTTCTCGGCGATTTAGACGGAGATAAAATGTGCCTGTCTTTGAAGATGTGGCTTTTAAAACTGTTCAGGCGAGAGCAACAAGACCACAGGATGGCCATAGCTGCTAAGGGCTTCAGCTATCTCTCCTAGAGTGTAGTATGCACCATAAACGTCGCCATGAATGACCAAACTTGCCTCCGATGGTAGTAATGACCATCAATAAAATCCTTATTTACATCTACTTACTCGGCTTCCCTAAGCCCGCTGCGGGGCGCCCGTGACCTCCCCTAAGCGCCATCTTGAATTATGAGGAGGATTATGGCTAGAGGATGTTGACATGTTGGTGATGTTGTTGTCCTCGGCCGAGGCATGGATGACTTTGTTTCATGACTGGCTCTGGCGGGTTTATCAACAACAGATCATCATGTTGTTGTATTCGGCCTCTGTTTGTAAACTATGTTCAAAAAGTATTTACAAACTAAGGTTTCTCCGAGAATGTAAACTTGTTTGTAAGGAGTGAAAACTATTAGCATCTATTCACATCAGGACCCTTCGCCATTCATTCATAAGAAAAACTTTTTTTTTTTCTTAGTTCATGGCCAGATACGCGAGTTACCTGAATGACTAGAGGGCTTACGGATCGTTAGGTTTTTTAAGGAACTTCAAAATTTCACCTTCAGCAAACAACAACGTCGTTATGTATCATGCTCAAACAAAAAGTCTATATAATGTTATTTTCATTTCATGTAACTCATGGGTATGTCATTGTCTGATCTAAAGTAAACACTTCATTCTATAAAAAGAATTGTTGTCTCAACAAGAATAAATGGGCATGTAATGACGTATGCGTTATTTATATGGCGTTCACTGTATTAGCTAAACACCGTAAGCGATCGACGTACTTGACCGTATGCTTTATTCCGACCAGATGTTTCTGTTTTATGGGCCCCATGCGATAAATGACCGTCGAATTTACGAGAAATTGCAACGACGTGAAATGGCTCCGGTATATCTTTGTTATATCTCCAATTAAACGCTGAGCGTTTGAAATGGAACCTTCACTCTAGAGTTTTAAGAGCTTAACGGAATTTTACAGCCATGCCCACGATTTCTTAAACCACCTTGTTCCTATGCCAAAATTCAGTGGGGGGAAAAATTCCCCCCCCTTTTTTAAGGGCTTACGTTGACATCCTAAAATATACGTTCGTTTAATGTGTTGTGCGAAAACATTTGTTTGGGGACCGTAAAGCATCGAATTGAAATAGTTCCCAAAGCACTATGGCATTGTTTATGGCTGCAAATCGCAAACACAAAATGAAATACTCTGAAGCCGATGGCTAGACACCTGTTGTGACAAGTCTTCAACCCCTGTGCTCTTTGCCTTCCATGGAATGCTTGACAGAGGCATCAACTTCATTCGAACTCTTGTTTTTCGTCCATTGTTGAAACAGAGTTCTCTAAGTGAACTGAAATCAGGTAACATGGATGGATGTAATAGAGTTGTTTTGATGAGTTGTATATTATGAAAATAATCTTCTGACGGTTGAAAGGTTATTGGCTCTCATCAGTTGGAAACAGAATCTGTTCGTTGGTCCACTCAGGAGGGCACTTACTACTTTGCGGCCAAGCATGAAAAATGAAAATGAATTAATATAAGTAAACGAGATACAATTACAGACATGAGGCGCTTTGAATTATGCAATACTGTAACCATACGAGACATATTAAACTGAGAAAAGCTTGCTGTCTACGTTTCATGGAAGCAGAGTTCAAGGACCTCCGAATTTCAAAGCAAGTCAGAATTCAATGTCGCCTGATAACAGAACGACCGTCCGTCTTCTCTCGATACATTTAAAGTGTTCTATCCCTTTAGACCCCACACGACCGAAGTAGAACCCCGTATTTCACATGAGGGGCATCGAGCTAAGTAACCCCCTAACTTTAACCTAGCTACCCCTCTCGCATTTTACAGAGGACCTCCCCCCACCCAAGACTCCAAGCCATGAATCTCGAATTCCCTCGGAAAGAAACAGCTATGGGGCTCGTGAAGATGTGTTAGCCAGAGGTATCCGAAAAATGCAAAGGCTGTGATTGCTCGTTTTAGTGTATGCTGAGATCTGTCTGTGTTTACTTCGCACGTATCTGATTTTACGGTGCGTGTTATGTGCTTGTGTTTACTTCGCGGAAGATGAGTATAGTTTGCGTGCATGGATATGCTTCTCACATCTCTAGTCTTAAGTCGAGCATTAAGTACAGAAGTACCTAGAAACAATTTAAAAAGATGCACACATGCATACTGCTTATGGATTCTGTGTATTTTTATGTTGTAAGGAAACCTGATTAAATTTAGGGAATTTAAGTAATTTTTACTCGCATGAAAACGATGAAATTGGGAACGCAAAACTTTTAGCCGAACCCTGAAAGAATCGGAAGAAAAAATTAGGGATATATACTAAAATTTCATGTTACTTAAATTCTTGAACGAAGAGATGTTAAAATAGATTTTGTTGAAGATCACGATATGCTATACATATGTTTCTTTGATTGCATGGGTTTCATTTGTTTAAATATAATTTTTTTTTATTATATGATTGACTGATTTATGTAATCTCTTTGATACTTTTTGTCTGTTCTCAGTTTTGTTGGTTTTCGTCTGCATCTTACCCTGTATAAGCTAAAGTTTTTTTTTTTTCTGGAGAGCCATCTCCTTATTATCTTTAAGGGCAAATGATAATGTTTATTGCAATATTCGTCGTAATCAACTCCCAATACGTTTCGTTTCTTCTTCTTTTTCTCCTTCATATCATTTCCCACAACTTTATGTTACTTCTCTCTAATGAGCACATTCTTTCGAAGCCAAAATTTCAAGTCATTGGCTCCTGTGGTCTTGTTCAATATGAATAAGGTTCATCGTCTGAGTAATAATAATATTATTATTATTATTAACAGTGGTACCATCAGCAGCAGTACTGGCTGCAGTATTGCGCTCGTAGTCTCTCATAATCTCGACATGCTAACGATAAAGACTTGCCTTCGGTAGTTGTTTACAATTCAAACAACAGGACAAAGAGAAGAAAAACAGCCTCATGCTTTGATTGTCTCTGACCCGACGGAGACTTGTCACGGCCTTCGTTATTGTTCCTTTGGTGCTTGCTGTAATACTTGGTGTTGTAAAGCAAGTAGCACTGAATGTCTGGCTTGTGAGTTGTGATGTTTTTGGATGTAGCGGCTCTCCTTTCTTTTTTTAGACTGCAGATTTGATGAGGTAAACGTTCTCTCTATTATATAGTCTGGTATGAAAGAAATATGAAACGGAGCGATTGGTAGGCGATCATAGCAACGGCGAATAGTGTAATTTTTTACGATTTACTTCAATTTGGTTAGAAAGCTCTGTAGCACCTTGGAAAAACTTAAATTTCCTCGAAGCTTCATAAATTGATGTGCATTTGTAGCAATAATTGATGCCCAAGGAAACAATCCTTAGCGTGGGCTGTGTTGTTTGAATTTGATGTTGAAGCTTGATGTCCAGTAATAGTCATTAGAAAGGATAAGAAGATTTTTATTTAGATTATGAAATGGGTAATCCCACATCCTATTATTATATACTCTATCTATGGCAGCAATTGCTATCTCTCTCTTCTCTCTCTCTCTCTCTCTCTCTCCTCTCTCTCTCTCTCTCTCTCTCTATATATATCCATATAAATTAATAATATATATATATATATATATATATATATATATATAGAATATATATATCTATATATATATATAAATATATCTTATATATTATATATATATATATATATATTATATATATATATATATATATATCATGCTGTCTATGGTAGTAATTGCTATAACTCAGCACTCTCTCTCTCTCTCATTTCTTTGCAAGGATGTTTTGCCACAAGGTGCTGCTATCACTCTTGCCCAAACGGTGATAGGAAGCCCAGACGAACTTTTTAGTTGTCCCAGCTTAGGTAGATAACGTTTTTTCGCATCGCTCGGAAGCCCCATTGAACAGCTGTGACGTGTTTATAGAGCTTTGTTATGCGATCAAATGTAGCACGGTTGACCTGGCGTCGCTGCTACTGCTGCTGAGGCTGCATTTGCATTGTGTTCATCGGAGACAGAGTCATGGAGCCGCTTTGTTGTCTTGCTTCGAAGCAGCCAGCCGATCGTGAGGATGAGTGCTCGAATTAAGTACCCGACTACCTGATACTTTTCCATCGGTTAGACTTACGTATATACTCGTATGTTCGTTCGTTTGTTTGTGTGTGTTTTTTCTTTTTGCTTGGTGGTTTCCCTGGGTTATTTATTAGACTTGCGTATGTATGTTCATTTTTATTTCATTTATGTATTTTTTGCTGTGTGGTTTTCTCTGAGTTGTTTGACTAACGCATATATGTTCGTTCTTTTTTTTTTTTTTTGCTTAATTTTCTCATAGTTATTTGTTAGACTTACCTATATATATTAGTTTTTTCTGCTTGCTGGTTTTCTCTGAGTAATTTGTTAGACTTGCGTATATATGTTCGTTCGTTTGTTTGTTTGTTTATTTTATTTTGCTTGGTGGTTTTCTCACAGTTTTTAGACTTACTTATATATGTTTGTTTCTTTTTTATGCGTGGTGGTGTTCTTCGGGCTGATGTTAGTGCGACTACTATTGCTATTATTGACGCTGTTTTGACTTCACATCACCTGAAAGTCGCAAATTACCTGTGCTGTATGTGGTATTATGGTCATCGTTATTGATGTCACATCAACCAGAGTAACTAACTGCTAATGCGGTCAATGTTCATGTGGTACTTGCAATTGCTGTTGTCTTTATTAAAAGTTACATTATATCAGCTGCAATCCGTAAACACTTATCAAACCGCAGTTCGTACTGTAATCGTTATTGCCATTGTTTAGGTACTCGTGACGTTACATGGACGGAAATCCCGAACGACTAATGCTGCAGTTTTTATTGTAGCTATTATCGTCTTTGTTATTCATGTTACTAAACAGCAGTTGACTATCACGGTCTTCAGTCCGTAGAATGGACCTAAGAACAAACGTAAGACGGATCGAAACAACACGTGTTTTTTATTTATTTTTTTATTTATTTTTTATTACTTCCCTACAAAAAATAAACCAAAGCGGTGACTAGAGCCATTTTTGATAGTTATTTATATATTATGTTCCTAAGTTTTTTTTTATATTCTGTACATACACGCATTCTCTTTTGGGAACTCTTTCCCATATAATAATAATAATAATAATAATAATAATAATAATAATAATAATAATAATAATAATAATAATCAGACGAATTACTATTGGGAATTTAAGCTTTAGTCTCTCTCTCTCTCTCTCTCTCTCTCTCTCTCTCTCTCTCTCTCTCTCTCTCTCTCTCTCTCTCTCTCTACATTTCCAGTACCATACATTTCAAGCCATGCGAGAAATTCGTCACAGGAATGCCATTAATGTCATAATTTTTAACAGCCTTGTCGTTAATTTCCGTTGAAGTGCCATACGTTTAACAGCAATGGTATAGTATATTTCAAACATAACTTTTAACAGCAATGTCCTATATTTCAACAGCATTTCAATTTTCAAATATAGTGTGTCAGAATTCAACAGCGAACTCTTTTTAACAGCAATAACCTATATTTCAGTCGTAGATACTTAACTTTTAACAGCTAACTCAGATTCTTTTAGTAATAACATGACCTTTTACAGCAGTGCCATCACTGTTAACAGCAAGTTCATCTTGACAGCTGTGCTCCATATTTTAATAGTAGATATGAAACTTTTAACAGCAAACTCAGATTCCAACAGTCATACACTTTAACAGCAGTGCCATAAATTTAAACAAGTTAATTTTCTAGTGTTGCGTCACAAAATTCAACATCAGTGACATAACAGTTGACAGTCAACTCATTTTAACTCTATATTTAACAGCAAACTCAGATTCCAGTGTCATAAATTTCAACAGCAAGTTAGCCAGGGGAAATCCCATTAAGATTTACAGCCATAAATTTTACTCCTTTAACATTCGTCCATTTAATGAGAACGAGGCTTTCGGCAACTCGCGACAACTGCACAGCAAGGAACAAACGACGCGTGTTTGTCCACCTTATTGGAAAACACCTCAAAAACAGAGATCACATCAAATTTACCTGCGTTTTAACCAAATATTTACGCACAGGAACATCGGCTTTATTTATTTACACTGGCCAATACGACTATTTACACGGACTCGCAGCCCAGCCAATCGTCGGGTGTTGAAAATAGTGGCACTTTGCACTTAGCGTTGACTCAAGTCAGGTTCGAGACAGGTGTTACAGCCTCTCTCGTCTCCCCCAACCCCACCCCACCCCTCCACCCCCTACTCTCCCCCCTTGACCTCCATGATCATCCACAAACCCCTCCCTCCTCTCCTCATGCGCTTGCCCACCCCCCTCCAGTCTCTGAATTTGATGGCGATATTTTTTGGTAAATATTATGACGTGCTGAAACGTCATTCAGTCAAATTGGTGCTCATAAAATGCCTAATTGGTGTATTTTGGCGATATGGTACAAATATATACTTCCCCTTACACCCATACACAAACGTGTATGTAGCTGTTTGCATGTGTGTATAAAGGCAGGCTCTTATATGTGCCATGTGTGTTTATATATTATATGTGTGTGTTTATTCACATTTTCATGACTGAGTAAGTAGTCACTCTGTTAATTACGCATCCAAAACAATGGTCGAAGCTTGTTACTATTCTATATATATATTCTATAAACCCATGGATAAAAAAATACCTGTTTTAGTGTAAAAATGTATTGATTCACCATAGGATACGATACAAAAAATTACTTAATAGAAATGAGTATATAGAAGTCCCCGATATTAGATAAAGGCGTATTTCAATAGAAGAAAGACCGGAGGAAGAAGCGCGCAAGAAAGACCCTGGAATAGTTAAAATGTGAGAAAGAGAGAGAGAGAGAGAGAGAAAGAGAGAGAGAATATGAA